>NW_017179105.1:3115282-3135519 GCF_001652005.2 Ceratina calcarata
TGAAAAATTTGAAATCACTATAATTTTAGCTTTTTAATAGTAATAGGAATCTATAATAACAAATTCAACATGCTAGCATTGTTTAAGTGTATGGCCTATACATCCTTGAATCTAACATCGGTGCCTCCTATTCCCCTTCGTTCGGGTATTTAATATCGCACCATTCGCAGTCCGTAGTCACGGAATTATTTATGGGCGTTTGGAAATTCGCACATGCACGCACGGTAGACGTAATTTCGAATGCACGCTTTACGATCCACAGTTGGGAACAATTTTTTTTTATTAACGTTGCGTCAGGTGTCGAACACAATGGGAGGGTCGAGAGTGCGCGTTTCGCAAAACCTTTTGTTTCGCTCGGCAATCGGTTTCCTAAATTAATATCGAAATTGATTGCACGCGGAAATGATGTCACGAATAAAAGCAGAACCATATAAATATTCGGTTCTAGATACCGATCGATCAATATGCAAAAGGCATTTTGTGTGACGTTCGCAAATACGTTTTGCGTGCGGTTGCATGAAGATTTATATTGGACAGAGAGAGAGACAGAAAATTCGATAAAATGTTATTTTGTCGCAGTTACAGTGTTGCGGCATCGAGGGTCCTAAAGACTGGGATCGCAACAATTATTTCAATTGTTCGTCGAGCGACATTGGCTCGAGGGAAGCATGCGGCGTGCCTTTTAGCTGTTGTAAACGAAAGCCAAATGTAATTTTCCCGTTTCAACGTAAACGTATTTCACATTTATTACATTCCCGTTTTAATGCGTTTATCTTTCTGAATTTCTAGCTGTCGAACTGCAACGTTCATTTGCATGCGAACATTGCGGTTCATACGTTTCTATAGTGATATCAAATTTTATCGCGTCCCCAATTTTATTCATACGTTCGTCTACCTGCTACCATTCGTCGAACCTTTATTTCTCGATGCTTACAGGAGATTATTAAAAACAAGCAGTGCGGCTATGACGTTAGAAAACCTAGTTATGTAAGTAACTTTGCAGTTTTTTATAACACCCGACTCTTACTTGTCGTGTTTGCAAAAGTAACTTGATCCAAAAAGTGACTAACACTCACTTCCACCTTCATTTTAACATCGCTTCGATTCTTCCGGCGATCATGTTTCTTCCTCTTGCTTTTACTAAACGTCTCGCATATTTCCACACCTACTCGTTCCTCGTACGTATTTCTTTCGTTCGCTTTGACTCAGTTGGACGGTTCCACCCGCACTTAGTTTAAATATTATTTCGTCGGTGATATTCAGCGTGCGATCTAATTGTGAGTTGTATTCATCGATCGATGTAAAAGTAGCTTGACGAAGGTGAGACGGGAAAAATAAAGAGAATGGTTCCGCGATTCGGACGATTGCACAGCAGCCAAAGTAAAAAAAGAAACGAGGCTACCGGCTCGACGATGTTTGCAAGTGTTATCAGCATGCTGCAGGCACGACAACGTAAATCCTGAATCTTCGAGCCAAAGCTCTCCTTCCTGTAAGCGGAATTTTTTTCAATCGTTCTGTTTGCTCCCTCGGGCAGACTGGGGAAAGGAGTATATACGAGAGGGGCTGTCTGAGAGCGGGCGAGGAATGGCTAGAATTGAATCTCGTACCTGTCGCTGGCACCGTTGTCAGCACTATGGTTTTACAGGTATACGAAACCATCCAGTCGTGATAAACGAGAGTTCGAACTTTCCCTTCGCACATTAAATCGGTGCGTCTCGATTATTTTGACATCGGCCGTCCTCTCTAAATCAGATTTAAAAATTGAAATATCCCCTTCATCGTTTAATTACCTGGAAAAAGTCCTGTTAGGATCCCCGGAAGCACGGCTTTAATATTCCCTCTTTCCGACGAAATGGGTTCCGCAAAAATAGTCGTGTATTTTAAAAGGAAATTAACTGCAAATATCTAATATCTCTGGTGGAGTTTGCATAATACGTTGACCCGGGATAATGTTAATAAAACATTCAGAGAGATCCACGGCCGTACGATGTCAAATTAATTTAATGTACAAACATTAATTTAGCCGGGAGCTCGTAATTCGTACTTCATAAAAATCGTTGAAAAAATACCGCCGCTGTTCGATGGACTTATTACGGAGAATTACGGGGAAAGTTTCGACCTGCTCGTGTATATTGTTCATTATTAGTTGATATGTCCGAATCACACAGTCACGGTGTCGCATGTAAATGTTTTACGTATACGTTGACATTTATTCGCTGTTCTCATTTGGCTCGCATGAAGCACATCGTTTAACGAGATATATCTACGTACGTACCGTTGTAGCAGTGATCTACGTGCGACATCGAAACACCAGACGCGTGGCTACGAGATCCTGTAAGTACTTTGAAAATGTTTCACGAGCACACTTCGATCACAATTAATTAGCGTTTCTTTTTTCCATGGGTATATACGTTTTTTTCGTAATAAATGGACCGTTCATGCGAACCTGACACGCAACGTAATATGAGTTTTTACTGTGCGCAGAAATCGGCACCATAAATTACGGCGAGGTCGCCGCATAATCGTGACATTCGGGAGATTACATTTCCTTCCTTGGCCTATGCAGAATAAAAGTCCGAACTAGCGTGTGGGTACGTGCTTGTGCTACGCGCGTACGCGTACTTACGCAGACGTTGGCCAAATAAATATTTCAAACGTCGCTGTTCCGGCGCGGGTCGCGCGGGATAAAAAAAGATAATCCTGTGCGATGAATTATTCTGTTATCGTCCGGTATTATTTCATGCTCATGGATTATAGAATCGCGTTAATAATCGTGACGATTTTCATGAAAATTAAGAGCTCTCTCTACTTAATTAAAAATTCATTTCCTACGGCCCTTTCGCTAACGAAGTTATCTGCATGCACGGAATTAATTAATATGAGAATACAGTTAATGTCCGAGGAAGGAGGAACGTAATTTGTTTAATTAAATATTCGAAAGGTAACACGAGCGTCAACGCGCTCGAGCAAATAGCCGCTTTGAACTGCACGTAGGAAAATCGCAAGGCGGAATGAATTAGCCGTTTCCAACGAGGCTCCGTTTCGACGAAAACCCTTAAAGCAATTAGTGCGTCCGACGCGTCGTTGACGATGGGGTCCGGGGGTCGTCGCGAAAAAGGCGAAGATCGGTCGAACCGGACAGGGCCAGTGGCCGAGAGGCGAAAAGGGTACGCGCAAAAGATTTGCGTGGTTCACGCGACGCGTTCGACTTCCTGAGGCGAACGTAAAGCGCTGTGAAATAAAGTGGGCTTGTTACTTATCGTTGGCCGAGCTGACGTGACATTTTATACAGGCCGCCTGTACTTCCTTACCAATTTCTTTCCTCTCTTTCTCTCTCTTTCGCACCCTACGGCCCGCCACGTAGCTCCGCTGCTAAAGTTTCTGATAAGTATTCTGTTACGTCCTAATTCAGCAGCGGATGCGGCAAATCGCTCCGAATAAAACAAGTGGATATCCGAAACTTTGGCATCGTGCTGTAGTAACAGGGAAGTCGACTTTTAGTCAGAGTCAATTCGATCGATTGGAATTCGACAGGATCATCACAGCGATTTCATGACCAAGACCGATGATCCAGACACTATTGTAATACCGGTAATCGATTGCCTCGTGAGAATTTATTAAACACTTTAGCGTCGGTGCCCATATGGACGTTACGTGAGCCACGAGAGATTCGATACTCGTTTCTCGGCTAAACGAAGAAAAGAAAAAACACGAGGCAGTAATGGGAGAAGTAGATTTTGAGCGTCGAACTCTCGATGAACGAGATCGAAAAAATAGGATCGTGGTCCAACGAATCAAAGCGACTCGATGAAAAAACGGAAACGCGCTCTCGCTGGTACGACGAGTACTTCTCATTTTCCTTTATCCTCCGTTCCTCCTTCATTTTCATCGGATCTCGACGCTGTTTCTACCGAATTCTGTCGGACTAACAACCTGCCTGCTTGCCTGCGTTCGCGAGACTCGAGAGCGCAACGGTGAGCCCAAGTAGCCGATCGCCTTTGTTTTACAGAACTTTGAAGTTGCCAAAGTGATTTACGAGAAAGGTTGTGTTCAAGCCGGGGAGGAGTGGGTGGAACGGAATCTTCTTGCGATCGTCACCGGGGCGGTTGGTACGGCATTTGCGCAGGTATATTCATCGTTCTCAACGTATACACAACTCCACGTTTCGAGCGTTCACGTGTAGAGAGAAAGATCGTTTCGCATAAAGATCCACAGTTTGTTCACAAGGAAATGGGTCGGTGAGAAGAATCTGTTTAATTTCGTAGTCGCAGTGGTAATACAACGCGTCGCATCACACGACACATAGTGTATTGCATGTACACGCACCGGAACGTTGTTAAATGTAATAGACGTTGCATGAGAAGACAGTATCTTGAATTAATTTGTGCCGGGAGATTAATGCAAATAAACCGACGGCGCCGTCGTTCGTTCGCAGCTGTGGCTAATTAGTTCGAGCGAGTTACTGATCGAGTCTTACGAACAGCACAAATTAATCGGGCCACTCTGTCGTTTTCGCATGTCGCGTTTCGACCCGTTAATCGATCCCGTTCTCGTGTTGTTTTCCAGATTCTGGGTATCTGTTTCGCCCAAAACCTTCGCGCGGACATATTCGCGCAGAAGGCGAAGTGGCATTGACAGTTCAGGGCCCCCACGGCGGTCTAGCATCTCATCCTCATAGATGCTGATCTATTGCGTTGATCGAGCTGGACAAGAGACACGATTCCGCGTGACGGGCACGGGATCCATCGAGGCGTCCGAACTGAGTCGAGCTTTTGTTAGAATCTCACGATTTTTAAACTTCTGACTTGCGACATCAATTCAGGCTTCCCGAGTCTCGTCGAATAACTTCGATCGAGAAACATTGTTCGGTTCTGATCGAGCCGCGTGATCCTATATTCCTAGACGTCCTCGCATTGATTCTATGAATTTGAGAAATCGATTATCCTATTCCCTGCGAAAAAAGGTCGATGAGTTCGGATGGCCCTCGGGCAGAGCTACGAATTCGCGGAGTCTGAAAGAGGGAGAAAGGCAATGAAGAAATTGCGTTCTCCGAGCACGGACTGGTTAATCGGTAGCGACGTTTGAGGGTCAGAGGGCAGGGAGCGTGGTAGATAGAGGAAAGAACGGAACGGGAGAACACCTGCTCGATTTACGAGGAACAGCGTGTCGAAGCGTTAAAGTCGATTGACGCGATGTCGTGGGGGCGGCGGTGAACGCGACCGATTTCACCGCACACGAGTAAAACCTCTCTCAGTGGGCACGGTCACGAGAGGCGAAGCGAGCCATATGACACGCAAATACACAATAACTTTCCGTTGCTCCAATTGGTCGTTAAAACAGTTGCTCGAGCTACTTTCAGCATATATTGATCCTACGTTACGCGCCGCGCTGATACGTTCCCTTCTATTGACAGGCCGGCTATCCGTCGCGACGACGCGTTTCGTATGCGCTATCGTCACGCAGCTAAATTACACCCGCAAGAGAGAGTGTACGGTGGCTCGGTCATTCTGTGAATTCGAAAATACTAGCCTCTCTGATACGACGATAACGTCACAGGTAACGTCTATACCCAACTCGTTTCCTTCTTCGTCCTTTCATCAGCTAAACGAAATTACGTCCCCGAGGCAATGGCCAGTGACACGCTACCGCTCGTAAGTATTTGTCTTGCCATACCAGCGAGATCAATTACTATGATTCTGATTTGTAATTAGACGGGTTAAGGGGCAGAGACTTACGAGCGGTAGCTCGTAACCGTATTTATTCATCTTTTTATTCTTTTTCCTTCCAACATGTTCCTCTCAACGTCTTCGAGATTCATACGCATTCTGGTTTGAATGAGCTTGACAGACTTTCTTATCTTGTTTGATTTAATTTCTGATTGTACAAGAATGTGTTTTCATCTTAGTTGAACAATTAAACAGAACAATTGCCATGCTTATATACACAATCCGTTTTAAGTATGACATATCCGTCGACGTACCAAACGGAATTTTCGAAAGAATTCAGAAGAGACTGAAATTTTCACTTCCCAGAAAGAGTAAAATTATTTTATCCAACACTCATGTATATAGATAAGATCACTTGTTCCGTTCGTTGCATTATATTTTATTACATAAAAGACTCTGTTCCTGCCAAATGAAATAGAGCACGGAAAGCGAAAATGACAATCATACTTGAGAGAACAGTCTATAATTTACAGTACGTTAGGACATTTCAACTGATTGCGATGCTGGCAAAAGGCGTTAATTGATATTACATTCACCGAAGGAAATGCACGGAAATTCTAGTCCGTCCGTTTGGTACAATTTCGGATATCCCACTACTAATTGTAACAATATTGTCGTTATAAGCCCTTCATGAATTCCAGAAATTGCTAGTTTATTTGAGAAAATTGAATCCAATTATCCAAGGAAGTTTAATTTACGTCTAATTTAGCAAGAACAAAGAGCCGACAATTGCATGAAAGTATCGAGTTCAAACTAGTGATAGCATTTAATAAATGTAACAGAGAGCGGCTGGACCGCTGGAACGTTTTCAGTTTCGATGAGAACACTGTTTTCTAATGACGGAATACCAAGAGATTAGTCCTGATTTTCTCGATGTTCTCCCAAATCATTTTTATACTGTGTATATATATACATAAAGTTCAGGGTGGCTCTCGGTTGCACGTACATACAAACATTTTCTCTGCGGATCCCTTTTCTCGAAGCCCTCGGAATTGTTCCAATTCGTGAGACTATCGTCATCTACTGACGCAGGAACAATTCAGAGCGAGCGAACAATTTCCATATGTAAAAAGACGAGAACCACCCTAATGATTAACAAACGTGTATCGTGTCAACGCCGAATTATGATAAAGAACGTCGTTCGTCTACTTGTTGATTGTGTTTCAATTAATATAAAATTCATAATTCATATCCTGTGTTCAGACATACAGGAAATACTGCATTACCAATAACTGACGAATCATTAATCAATTAAATGCGTTGCACACATTTATTCCTATAATGATACGATGGTAATACATGGCGATGAATTAGTTATAAATCTTCTCAGCGAATTAAGTTAATTAGCGATCGCGGAAGCAGTGAATCAGAACAGATTTTCGTATCGTTCCGTAACTTAATTTGCCAGCCTGATCCGATATTCTTATTGGGAACTATGATATTTCTTAAACCCAGGCGGAATATGCGGATCACGTAATGAATGCATGTGCGTATCGAGTCAACGAGTTGTCGTACCGTACAATATCAAAGATTACATTTAACGACTAATCTTCGTTCGGTAAGCATTTGTCAAAGAGTTTCTTTTACTTTTATTCGTGATGGTCTAGCATGGCAGCGAGACCATCGTGCTTTTGTACACTTGTTTAAAAAATGGCCGCTTCGATTGAATTTTTATTATCTAATAAAGATATTGTTTATACACTTTTCCTTTGGTTGTCGTTTCATTTATTTCAGGGTAATTGTAATAGGATTGTCTCGTCACATGTATTAACGTTAATGCTCGTTATAGCAGACGAATCATCGTGCCAAATTCATCTTTGTTCATTTGCAAAAGAAAAAAATGCAAGTATTTCGTTCTCGTTTAAATCGTTCTAATTAAAAACGAATGTAATATACGTCTTAGAAGTTACGATACACGCGTCTTGTCACGACACGAAATATTTTTGGATGGCGCAAATTACATTTTCGAAAAATAAATAATGGATCTTAACGTAGACAGGAGACGTAGTAAAACGAATCTTTGTTTCGACGAATCGATTCGATCCGAAGTTTTTGTCTAATGTAATTGATCTAGATGTTAGAAATTCTTTCGAGTAGATGGAACGTTTCTTGTATTTAGAAAGTATGTACGCTAAATGTCGATTAGTTATTTTCATAATTTAACAATTCCTTTTTGAATTATTTGGACAGGGATCATAAAATGGATCCGTTTTCTTTTCTGAGGATAAGATTGTGCATAATGAATCATGTATAAACTGCAATGCCATATACCTACTTATTAGCTTTTCCTATGTATTTATTAAACTATTACAAATATAATTGTATAAACTTGAAGTTATCGAAAGTTAATGCAGTTTACGGATCATTTCGATAAGCGGGAAAGTAAGTTCGTTGCGTCGTTTCACAGAGTTTATTAATTATTACTGCCAGATATATTTTTTACAAGCGCAATCGCTTAAATATTTTAAGTAGCACTGCCGTTATTGTGTTCCTCCAATTGCTGTCCGACTGTTCGCCGTTCTATTCAATTACTGTACAGCCATATACATATATATATATATATATATAAATGTACCATATAACAAATATTTTTAAATGTAATAAGTGTTAAACCAACTAATGTAAATACAACTGTATACTTTCCTCGTAACAATTAAAATGTTACTGTAACGTTTTTTATGGATAAATTAATATTTATACTCGATTGATATATGAACGAATAAAAAAATTGCGATAATTATCACTTCGAGACTTCTGTTTCAGAACATCTCAAATCCGTTTTAATAATTTAGGACGGAGGCGGAGGATAGAAGGACGCTACAAAAATAAGATAATTTCATAATGCATTTATTTTCAGTAAAATAATTCGTGATCCCTCTTAATATTCAATATGATACTCGGTATTGGAATCCCATAGAAATGATTAAATTCGAACATTCAATCATCTTCCGGATATGTAACTCCGACCTGCCTGCGGATCTCGTCTTCCAGCTTGGCGATTAGCAGGGAATCGGCATGCGATACTTTAGAGCTTTCGAGTTTGCCTGGACAAATAAAATTGGCAATAATATTTCGCATTGTAAAAACTGTTTTATGTTACATTCAAACGTTCGCATTATCGTAATCTACGCTCAATTATAAAAACAATCGATAGTAAAACAAATCCTTGATAAAATTTGTTTACGATTAATGTGTTAAAATATTTGCTGTCTAAAACTTATCGTTCGGACAAGGCGTATAATTTTATTTTCTATGTAGGCTACCTTGTAAAATGCACTCGCGAACTTCCTTGGCCTCGTAGCTCAGCCCGGCGCTGTTGATAAAATTAAATTGGCCCTTGGTTTGCGGAAGCGGTGACTCTATTTTACTTCCGTCCGGCAATACCATGTACGTGGGGCACCAGAAATTCGGCACTTTTATCATCCCCTTCGTACCAATTACGTAAGCCTCGTTAGGTAAAGTGACCAACGAGTGAGTAATGATGGTAGCGGTGCGATTCCCTTTGTAAATGAAACTGGCCGACACCGACACGTCGATTTCCTCTTGGCTCAAGCAACCGGTAGCTTGCACCGTCTCAGGCATTTCATTGTTAAATACCCAATTAGCGAATTGTATGCCATATACGCCTAAATCCAATACGGTACCGGCCCCCAAACTCTTTGAGCTAAACAGAGTAAAACGCGTTTTGAACTAAACTCTTAAAATCACGCGTTTCGACGGATCCTCTTTACATACGTCATTCTTTCAACATCGGTCAATTGAAATCCGAAAGGCACAATGACCTGATGAATTTCCCCGACAGTATTCTTCTCAAGCTCTTTCTTGAGACGTTCGTATACAGGGAAGCATCTGCTCCAAATAGCTTCCATCAAGAACAACTTTTTCTGCTTCGCTAAATTGATCAATTCTGTCGTCTGCTTTAAATTCATAGTCATAGCTTTTTCGCATAGAACGTGTTTCCCATGATTCAACATTAATTTCACGATCTCGAAATGCTGAGGATGTATCGTCCCAACGTACACGACATCTGCAAGTGCGATCTTCCCGTAGTCTCTATTTCATTTTTAGACCCTCTTTTGTGTTTCTCGAAAACATACCGATATCTTTGTTCTGCCCTAATTTCACGTAATCGTCATACGCATTTTTAATATCGTGCAAGCCAGCAAATTTCTGTGCCCTTGACAAATCGCGGGCTGCTACCGCGACGACCACATGTTCGGTGCTCGGCAATACTCGAAGAGCAGTTACAAAATCGTTTGATATCTTTCCAGCGCCTGCTATACCCCAACGAGTGGCCATCTACGACATCGTTATCAGTACGTATAATATTTTTCTCCATTCAATGTACTTGATCGACCGCTAAATCGATCGAACCGTTCCTTACTCGCAAACGCTCGCATTCATTTTCGTATCTACACACTATAACTTATCGCCTGAATCAATGATTCTTATCGCAATTGCATGCACGATTATCAAATCACGAAGCTACAGAAGTAGCAAACGATATTGTCCAACGTGCAATTAATAACGCTAATACAAAGACTACTGCACAAGAGATTTACTACGAGGGCTTGTTAGGTCTGATTGATGATCTGCTGATAAATAGTGATTCAGATAACCGAGATAATTTTGATAATTTATTTCAAGGATATCTGTACATTACAATTTAATTCTTGTATGCACGTCTTAAGCCCCAGTCTTCAACGTTTCAGTCGTGTAATTGACAAAGAAACATCTGCTATTCGAATTAATTACTATTACGTAACAGCAGTAATAAAACTATCATCCATACATGTTATTCTTTACCAGTCCAATGTAACTTCTAATTTCATAACTCTCGGCAATAACAATAGCGAAACAGATAATGTTCTAGCTATACTTAAAACATTTAAGTAATACAAATGTGAATAGAAGTGGTGTGTACGTATGAGTATTATAACGATTATCCAGTTAATACAAAAGCTATTCTTATAGATTAAAGAATAATTATAATAGCTTACTTTACGTTGAAAAGTCGATGTACAAAAGTATTACAACACGAGCCGGCTTATTATTTCACACTACTTGCTCAGCTTGCGGTGTATGCGACGCAAGCTCTTGAATTTATGAGATACCATCCTATGGAATTTGCCGATACGTCACATATAGATTAGAGTAATTGAACAATATATTATGGTCGAAAGCCTGTGAACTCACATTTATACACGGACGCACATACACACATAAAACGCCTACATATTTCACTCGTAACGTATTTCAATCGTAATTACATGATTATAATTGCATGATTATTGATCCTTTATTTTCTCGATAAAAATGTACATCCGGCGCGCACGTGGTAATAATAAATGGGAATTAAAATAAGTTAAAGGCATGTATTTTAATATCAGGAGCGAAGTACAAATTGGTATCGACTTACAGTAGTTCAGGGAAGAATAAAAATAGACGGAGAAAATAGAATCTGCGAATCGGAAGTAGGAAAGATAAGCGGGATAGACTTTGTCCCGGCAAATACGAAATTAAATTCTGAAGCCTTGGAAGATTTGTAACTTAGTAACGCATGAAAAGTTCGCGACTTACGTAATGTTACTCACCTGATTAGGCGAAGATTGATCAAGGCAATAAAAATCTTGTTCCCGGCTTAAATTTAGCAATAAAATATAGCGTGTATATTACTTTATTGAATTTTTGTATAATAACATTGTAACGCGCCGCAGATTGTATTACAGAGGTAGATATTTGATAATACGATGATAACTTAAACGACTGGTGTGTTAACGTGAGAATGTGGAAGTTGGACGGAGTGATGCGAGGCGGGCAGTGATAGCAGGTGTCCGCGTTCCATTTCGTTTACTTCTTGTTGTTCGGTTCCTCCCAACGAGCCAGTCGAACGTGCAAGACTGTTGCGCTGTCTGCACATGTACGGTGTTTCTCCCGGCGAAGGCGTTTCACGACCCTAAATTCAAATGCATGGTACATTTACACTCGTCATAAAGCACGCTGGAACCGACAACTTCGTGAGGGACTCTCAGACGATGAATAACAGTTATCTTTGGAGTATGTGTCATGAAAAATTAAGTTTTTTTATAAGCTCTCGTCCTTGGAGTCTATCAGAAAAGATGTGAAAAGAGATGAGTATGTCTTTCAAGCCTTTCAACATGAGTTTATCTAGTTAATCTGCAGACAATGTGGTAGATTCAAGTACCACCTGATTACAAACTCTCAAAACGTGAACAACAAGTTATCGGTTACCTATGACTGTATTCGAATCTGACTTAATAGCTTCTAAGCATCGTCCGAGACATTTTGATTTGCAGACGGGGCGACAGGGTTTCGAATCTCTCTTCCACTACAGAAGCGAAGGGGCAGGTCGTAAGTCGAACGGATTCATACGATATGAAAGAAACGTACTTGTTTGGAAGGGCCGCAACACGTCGCGTGATTACAAGGCTTGTCAGTCTTTGGGCAGTCCAATACACAATCTTCCGTTGGTGTCTCCTTAACTTCACTATTAGAATGGTACTATAAAGTCGAACAATTTTAATCCAGACATTTAAACAATTCGAAGCTCTTGGATCAAATGAATCTCCTCGTACATATTCAGATCGGGTGTTTACTTACATCAATGAATTCTGGCTGTATCGTAGTAGAATGTATACCCTCGTTGTGGAAAAATTCTTTTACTTGCTCCGCGATTTTCATATACTCAGACAAATTTCTACATCTTATATGCGCCGATGCGATGATCCGATCGCCAGCCAATTGCCACACGTGAAATTCGTGCACGGCTAAAACCCCATCGATGTTTTCAAGCAGTCGTTGCTGGATGGCATCGACCTATAAAGATGATCAGCGTGCACTTACGTAATATAAATCTCATTGACTTGTATCAGGATAATATGCACGATTGCTATTACCTGAATATGCGTGGGTACGGTCTGTAGTAAAATCAGTGCAGATTCCTGGAGCAATGGCCAGACTGATCGCAGAATAAGAATAACTAATAAAAGCGAGAGAGCTGGATCGATGTAAAATCTGTAACAGAAAAATTTATTTTTATATTGTACATGACAGAATCGAGTATCGTGCACTTGCAGCATGGTAAATCACCTGTACTTCCACTTTGTTAGCCAAACGATTAAAGCAGATATGATTACAATCACAGATCCCAAAGCATCTGAGAGTACGTGAAGAAACACACCGCGCATATTCATCTGACTCGCATCGTGCGTGTGCCCGTGCGTTCTTTTCACTTGAGGCGTCGACGGCCTATAAGTTTCATCATTCTCATTATCATCCGTTCCTACTAGGGTGCTCAATCGATTATGACTTCTAGATATGCCATGTGAATGTGCATGAGAACTTCTATGCTCTGGAATAAAGATATCGAGATGATGAGTAACTGAGAAACATATCTTTGATCGTTTGTTAGCGTTCGGTACCGAGATGAGAGGACAAAGAGATTTCGCGGTAATTCCGATCTCCGACCAGTTCCGAGAACCTCGTAAACTTCCTTATATCTATGTCACGGTCGTGTCGAATGGTACTTACCATGGAACAGGCACAATCCAATAATATTCACTAGCAAACCAAGCCCTCCGACCACTACGAGCAATTTGGCTTCGTGTATTTCTTCTACTTCGATAAATCTCTTACACGCTTCCACGGTAATACTGAAACACAATGCGACTAAAAAGACGGCGTTTACCAAAGCGCCTAAAACCTCGGCTCTGGCCCAGCCGAACGTATTCTTCGACCATTTCTTTGGTGACATCTGCGAACAACAGTGATCCATATCGTAGGAGGATTAATTGATATCTTTTTTCTCCTTTGTTACTCACCTTTACGGAAAGAAATGCGACGACCAAAGCTGCTACGTCGGATAACATATGAAAACTATCGGCTATTAAAGCCATGCAGTTCGTAACGTAGCCCACTACTATTTCTACTAAGAAGAAAACAGCAGTGAGCCACAACATCGTTAACAGACGACATTTCTTCCCTGTAAAACGACCCATAGCAGCGTTCGTACCTAAAATATATTTCAATTTCACAACTACTGGCTCAATATTAAAAGTTCGTCGATCCGGTTTATTGTCGCTAATTTATATTATTAAATATATCTCTACAACAGTACTATTATATATTTTAATATTTTTATTATCGCGCACCGTCGTAAAAATATCGCGAATGAAAACCCGATAAACGCAATCACATCGCGTTAAACCTGTATCATTCGATATATTTTTAAACTTCAAAAACGCCTCGTTGTTTGACAAGAAAAGATTAGAATCTTTCACAGTAGATGTAGGCTGTTCTTTCAATTTTCTGAAAGTACATTGGATAATTCTGAATTCGCAGAAAGGAATGAAGGAAAATGTAGGATGTGAAACAAGACAAAGGGTGACACAACGAACATTAAAGGTGATGTAGGATTTGCGGTTTAGTATGACACATATTTGCAATAGAGAGGAAATGAAAACGCTGTGATATTCGTGTGTATAGAGGAAATAGTAAAATGAATCATGTCCTTTACACAGTCGTTTTAACATTTCCATTAGTCTGTTAGAAATAGATAAAACTACAAATATAATTGAATTTTTAATAGATGTACACAAAAATTATATTTCTACTCTTTAAATTAAAGAACATAATACATATAATGTTTTGATCCAAGTAGAATGCCCGGTGACGCTTCAGCTTTGTCTGTTTAGTTTCACCATCATCATCATCATCTTTGTTTAATATATTTCGATAACAATAAATCTTGGCGTTGAAAATAAATAAAAAGGCGTTAATACATTAAATTGAATTAGTACATTAAAGAGTACTGTATATCTCAATTGTCAAATGTTTCATATATCGCATACGTCAATTATTTCGAAATATTTCAATTGCTTCATTGACATTTAATATTCAAAGAGAAATAACTTTTAATTGCGAGAGGACGTTGATTAATGTTTAAAGGCAGTTGGTGATTCAATGGGAACGCGAGTTGCTCCATTTTTATAGGATTGATTGAGACCACAAAGGTGCTGACGTATACTTACGTTTCTAATAAAGTATTACAATTCGTGGTATGATATATCAAAATTGCATCGAGGAACACCAACGCGGACTGTTTGTGGTCATGTTACACAGTATTGATGTGTATTCACAGGCACGAGCACTGATAAAAAATGACATTAGATTCTTGCCAATCGCGTTGACTATTTTTAATTCATTTATAAAAGAACCACGTGGAAAAACTAATATGCACTGAGCTAAAACACTTAAACCTACGGATTAATAAAAATCTCATGTACCATTACGTTACAAAAACCATTGGCAAAGTGAGAATAAAGATAGACGATCGGGCATCGCTACACTTTTTTTAAACTACCAACAGTTGCTGTATGAAATATACATTATGTTCTGTAATGTTCTGAAATTGACTAGCAAAACTCAACCGAGCTACTCCTTCTCCGGCCTGCGTTTACGAGCTCTACGTAGAAGACGAACAAAATCGTGACTTGAGCAAAGAAATGAATCGACTAAACGAATTTCACGGTACGGATATTCCCAACGTAGTCTACTATCTTTTATTTCTGGTCGTACATGATGTACGAACTTCTGCCAACTTCATTCCTGAAACTAGCCACAACACAATGTATATTTAATTGTGTGAGAAATAGGTGTACCAAAAGTACTGTTTACTTTTACGAGGTGCATGTGCAATGTAAATTAATCATGGTTTTATAATATCTGCGAATTAAACGTACCGTCATGTGTAATATGTAATTAGTATTCGAAGAAGTTCGAAAAAGATCGAGAAAAAATGAATTTAATAACTGCATTAAAGTTTTATATTACTCAAATGACAGAAGAGAGTGGGCCTGGTATGAAAGTTCTTTTGATGGACAAGCAAACGGTAAATACGATTTTGATAATGCTCAAAGAATGCAAGGTGTACGTTAGAAACGTACGATGTAACGAATATTTACAGAATATTCATTCTCACGTATTTACAATCGTGTAAAACATTCCTCACTCATTTTTCTTTGTACAATATATCGCCTTACACATAATGCTAATGATGATCCTTGAGCATATCACTGTTTAATGATCGACATTTCTAAAACAGTTTATGCTTACAAGGAAGTGCATATATTTTCAGACCAGTATAGTCAGTCTGCTGTACAGTCAGTCGGAAATATTTCTCAAAGAGGTTTATTTATTTGAACGTATTGATGTAAATGCTCGCAATGAAGGTTTGAAGCATTTAAAGTGTATAGTGTTTATAAGACCAACCAAAGAAAATGTTGAATACCTTTGCAACGAGTTACGATGTCCGAAATACGGGACTTATTACATTTGTAAGTAACAAGAACACTTGAACATTCATTCGAAGGAACCACTGTTACGATAGAAATTTAGTTGTCAGCAATTCGAATCACGTTTTAATCCATTTCGATAGTGAGAATTTCATCATCCACTGTAAAGATGATCATCGTTCGTCAATTTCAAAGTTCGAGCAGCGATTGCTTTGATGTTACGCTCACGCCCGACCCGGTGTAACTCACAGTCTTTTTGATTAATCGTTGTTTAGATTTCAGTAATATTATCGCAAAGGCCGATATCAAGTTACTGGCTGAAAGCGACGAGCAAGAAGTAGTGAGAGAAGTTCACGAGTATTATGCAGATTATTTAGCTATTAACCCACATTTATTCTCCCTCGGAATAAATGCGTGTTCACAAGGTATTAAATGATAAGAAATAGTTTTAAGACTACTCGATAACAAATATACATTCCTCGATCAATTCCTCCTACCTCCTCCATTCGAGAAAGATATTCCTAAATGGGGCATCGCGTACGAACATTACTATTTCTATTTCTTTATTAAGGTTTACTATGGAACCCAGTGCATCTGCACAGAACCGTCTTAGGTATAATTTCGGTACTGTTATCCCTTAAAAGATGCCCCCATATACGTTATCAAAATAGTTCTGAAATGGCTAAGAGATTAGCAGAGAAAATAGGTGAAGTACTGAGCAAAGAGTCAAGTTCCTTCAAATTCAGACAAGATTCTAGTCCAATTTTACTGATACTTGACAGAAGGGACGACCCCATCACGCCCTTATTAAATCAGTGGACATACCAAGCAATGGTTCACGAATTACTAACAATTAATAATAATCGCGTTAATTTATCGCACGTCAAGGGTATTTCGAAGGAGCTGAAAGAAGTTGTTCTCAGTGCGGAACACGACGAGTTTTATGCCAACGTAAGAATACACTTATCGTAAATGTGTTAACTTGAATCTTCCAATCGTTTTAATAAAGATATCCTCGGACAGAATCTCTATCTTAACTTCGGCGAAATCGGGCAAACGATAAAGGAACTAATAGATGAGTTTCAAAAGAAAGCTAAGAAACATCAGAAGGTAGAGAGTATAGCCGATATGAAAAATTTCGTTGAATCTTATCCTTTGTTCAAAAAATTGTCTGGGACCGTGTCGAAACATGTAACGGTGGTCGGGGAACTTTCGTCCCTCGTTGAGAAATATCATTTATTACAAGTGTCCGAGTTGGAACAAGAACTTAGTTGTCAAAGCGATCATTCCACCCAGGTACATTAAGTGAGAATCAAGAAGAATATAGATAGAATACAATTGACCTACATATTTCTAATCTTTATCGTAGCTCCAGAAAATAAAAGAACTTATTAATAGTCAGCAGATACGGGAAATTGATAGTGTAAGGCTGGTCATGCTTTACGCGCTTCACTATGAGAAACACGCGAACAATGATATCAATGGTTTATTGAACTTACTACGAAGTACGGAGGTTTCAGAAAGATACATTAAAGTACGTAGATGTTAACGCAAATTTATTCATGTACAAACGATTGGTATACAAGTAAAAGGGAATTATGATGTTTCAGCTTGTGTACAGTATATTACAGTATAGCGGAATTAATGCCAGGCAGAATAATTTATTTGATCGGGAATCGGTAGCCAAAATTACTAAAAAATTGTTCAAAGGTTTAAGCGGAGTGGATAATATTTATACCCAACACACGCCTCTGCTGAACGAGACGCTTGAGGATTTGATAAAAGGAAAGTTGAGCTTACAAACGTTTCCGTATCTCGGAAACACAATGGTGTCTAAAAGGTGAATTTAGTATAACGCGTCATTAATACGCTTCCGAGTGAGCGTACTACGTCTCTTACATTTCAGGCTGCAAGAAGTCATCGTGTTCATGGTCGGAGGCACGACCTATGAGGAAAGTCTGGCGGTTTACAATTTAAATAAACAAAATGCGGGAGTGAAAATTATATTAGGCGGTACCACCATCCATAACTCCGCGAGTTTCCTCGAGGAGATCCAACAAGCCACGTCGGGTATTTTATCAAAGTATAAAAATAATAATAACTAAAACGCTACGTGTATATATTTCCATTCTAAGTATTTATTTATACAATTTCGAATTATGGGTTTAACTGTTACACAATGAAGTCTTTTATAATAATTATATTCTATCCATAACGATATTAAAGCAAACAATGTAGTAACAAAAAATATAAAGTTACGCTAACGTTAAACAATAGGAGCTTTTCTCAAAGTAGTAGCAATTTTAATTCCCCTGATATTTATTATCTCACTCGTCGTCGGTACGTACATCTTCTGTGGGTACGCTCGAAATTTCATTGTCTTCGACCGGTGCCTTTAACAAACGTATCATCATTTCAGTAGACAGTCAAAGTTATACAGCGTTCATTGTGTTACCGTTAATATAACGATCACATGTTAAAGTCTGCTGGAGAGAATATCTCTGAGTTTTAGTGCATCTTTTTTGTACGTGTAATTTAAGGAGGGACAACGAATTTGTATCGCATGAATTCTATTTTACATACGTGCAATTTCTTGTCATCTCAAATACAAATCCATAGTCGAATTAAAAACGCTCGATCATTTTTACTTCCTTACATGTTTCAGAGGAATTCTTACCAGCCTCCATTTCTAAAATCATTTCCACAATAAAAAATATCGCTTATACCCAACGTAAATCTAAATAATGTTTCTTCCACCGTCGTTTTACATACACATTTAATAGAACAATCCTTATACATGAATTACTGATCGTATCATTCGTGATATATTTACCTCTAACATTCCAGATGAAACGACGTAAGTCGTCATTACTACCGTAGCGAAAATCCCGGCAAGGAACTGATTTCTTCTCTTATTAGGAAACTCGTTCTCCGTCTCTTTCACGTTCTTGGCATTTTCTTTGGCTTTGTACTCGCGACATTCGTCGCCGAAATACCTTTCCGATATTCGTGATATGAAAGATACTAAATTCGTACAAGCTCTCAAATGATTCTGTAGAGCTGAATTCGGCAGTGGAACTTTGAGCAACGGTGCTAGATAGGAATATATAACTGCGTCCAATACGGTAGGTTTCTCACTCAAAAAATAATCAGACTCCCCCAGACTTGTGGACAGTAACGTCAAGCACTGCTGTGCTTCGGAGTAGACCTGTTCGTTATTAGTTTTCATATAGTTTTGCTAGTAAGCATTTCTTAAGCCTCTGCGACTTAACGGGAACACTGATTACCTTATTTTCTATCACGCTTATATCATCTTCTGTAGGGTACAAACTTTCGAAGATAACGTGTGCTTGTCGTTCAAATTTTCCTGGGTAATAAAAGTTTAATGGAAAAGGCAGTGCTTTACAATACCACGGTCTTATCACTTCGTTCACATTTCTTTCATCTATCCACCTAAAATTATCATTATTTCTTCTATACCTTCGTATAATAGAATTTTATTAAAATACTACGGATTTTAATACGTGTATCTATATCGATCGAAACTTAAATCGTGTATGTAAAGATCGATGCATTTCCAAATATCCCGCAAAGTACATTCGATTTCTCTTAATTTATAACATTGTCCACATACGAATGACAATCGTTAAAACCGTAACTACCCACTCCGCATAATTTTTCGTATTGACAATAAAAAAATGTGCATACCAAATGAACTGTAACGCTGGATATAATTTTTCTTTTAACATCGCATCGTAAGCCATAACGTTTGCGCATTCTTTTCGACTTAACTCGTATTCTGTGTTATAATTTTTTCCCCTGAAATATTCTATTATATTTTTGACTGTATCGAACGTACCATCGTTAGTTTTCAATACGGGTAATCTGCCGTTAGGCGTTCGGAATGGATTAGAAGTTTTTACTTTCAAAGGTACACCGCTAATTTTCGCGTAAACCTAGAAAAAATGGGAATGTAGGTCATTCGGATCTTTCTCACTCGTCGTGACAAAAGAATTAAACTACGTAATTCTCGATAGATTAATTAATATATTTGAAGTACAAAAGAATCATTTTATGTCCTTCCGTTTGGTCGGAGAAATGGAAATAGGGGTAGTTCTTGCAGTCTGGATTTTTGGCGGTATCGTGTACCTTTTTATCGAACAGCGAAACATACATATTACAAGATTCCGAAGATTTC
>NW_017179105.1:3136262-3140568 GCF_001652005.2 Ceratina calcarata
TTAAAATTAACGATTCTATCATATGTTCTCTCGAGAATTGTCATTTTCCATCGACAAGCATAGAAGACATTACGTAAAATATAAACTAACTAAAAATATATTAAGTAAAGAATAACGCTAAATTTTATTCACGGTCTAAAGTTCTATATACTCATGCACACACGTGCGTGTTTATTTTATTGCAGTGGATAGTTTTTGCACATGGCTGTAAATGTTAGTATAACATCGAAGTAACATTCTGTCAGCGTCTACATTTATTTGTAATTTCGACCGGAGATAGTCTAATTATTATTTTAATTGTCAAGCAACTGTTTAAACTCCGTGGTTTATTGTAACGTATTATTATAATAGTACACGTTGTGGGTAACCTGTACTTAAATTATACATACGTACCAAAACTTCTAAGCATTCCGTGTCAATCGTCGGTAAGCCCCAATCACCTTTCCACACATTTAATTCGAACACGTTCATCTTACCGCAAAACTAAATTGTTCACTTATAGTTCTCATAAATCAAACTCACAGTAATTCCACGTGCTATCCTCCGCCATACAGTAAACAGAGATTTTTCTGGTTATTTAACCGGATATAGGCTTTGTATGTCACTCAAAAAATAATCAATGCATCATGAAATCGTGAAACGATTTATATATTTTTTACTCGTTCCGTACCGCGTCGATACACGTATTTCTATGTAGACAGTAATTGTCCGGACGCGATTTATGCTATTATCTCCGCGAATTGAAAATTCAGCTCCGCGTATAAATTATGTATGCAAATCTATGTAAATGACTTCTTTTGTTAAAAGTACGCGAGTCAAAAATTTTTTCGCCGATTTAAACATCCTTTACGTCGGACATGAATATACCTTGCACAGTGGGCAGAAATTAATATACACGTATGGAAAGATTTATATTTGTCGGAGAAGTCGTACAGATACCGTAAATATTAATAAACCTTATACTTAAAATGAAATAAAATGGCTTACGATCTTCGAATTTCTATCTAAAATCTTTTATAATCATATATGTTTAAAATAAATATATTTACAATAATGAGCTAACTATGTTCACTGTGTGAATTTCATGATAGATTGTGCAACGAATAATTGAACCATTTATAGAATTATGCATTTTAGTGGCTTAGTCTCGTTATTCATTAAAATACACATACTTCTTCCGCAGTTTGGATTTACCTAGCTTTTTATAACGTGTCTGATTCATCCGGGACATCAGCATATACATAAGAGGTATACAAAATACCAATAAATATAGCTTTAGAAATGATGGGAAATGGAATGCGAAATTCCATGAGTTTGGTAGGGAAATGGTAAACTTTTGTGTCTCCTCGAAATATGGAATATTCCTTAATATTACGATTCCTTCACAAAGAAAACCTAATGGATACAGAGGCATCCATAGAGTATATCTCAGCCACGTTAGAAATGAAATTTCTATGTTTAATAACTGAATGATATAGTAAGGATATCGAACTAGTTCGATAGTGCCCCAGACGAGGAAGAGGTAGAACACGACCGGCTTGGTTTGCATACGTGGTTCTGCCTCAATCATAGCAAATAAAATAAATGCTCTCCCTCCTACTTGTATGAACGATACGAACGTGCTACTTTTTGTGTAGCCAAATAACGAATGCATAACTTCTAGAAATTGTATAAGTTGTATGAATTTCATTGCGTTGCCGACAGCTGCATACGTATCTTTCATGAAAGCTATAATTGAAAGTTGATTAGTCGGTTGTACAGTTGAGTAGCTATTATATGAATCATATGATTACCAACCTGGCCCATCTCGTGAATACATGACTGCCATTACAATGTGCACATAGACGAAACCAACAAACTGGCATAAGTTGTAGATAATTAGGTAGACCTTCTTGAAATCTTCTGTGAAATAAATAAGGTCAAATATGCTCTTGATTCTAACATAGATTGAACGTAGAGATGGGACATACCTTTTCTGTAGCCAAACTCTTCTTTATGAAGCCTGTCGTACGTGCCAGGATAGTCATTGCATACATCTCGTTTTTCATCTTCGTTATCCTCTAAATCCTCGCTTGTCCATTTGTCAAAATCAATTTTCAACCATGTCGGTTTCTGTGGCTGACCAGTCAATCTTGGCCACCAAGCAGGATACTTTTTCTTCAGGATAAAATCCACTTGTCGATTTACCACTTTGTAATTACTTTCCTAAAAGAAACGATTGTATAATAAATGTGCAAACAATTTTTCAACAACAGATCAACTTACCTCAGCGTTAACGGACGAATATAAATCTAAGATGAATTCATAATTATTGAGACCCCTGGCACCTTGTCCGTAAGCAACGACTCGTAACTTTTTCTCATCCAAATCGACGTTGACATCCTATAAAATATCCGTCCCGCATAAACTTGCACAGAGTAATAGAATGCGCACAAGTACAAATTACGTACCTTAACGTCAGTCAGATCTACCTTTAAAGAGATCTGGGTTTCTGTTTGTGCCCAATATACGAATGGAGTTAAAACATTTGCCATTTTTTCATTTTATATTTCAAGAGCGATCGTTTATTTTTACAGTGATAGAATATCGAAAGTAGCCCTTGTTAATAAAAGATTCATACATATACAAACAAGTGTTCACTACTGGATCTTAATTTATTTTTCAAATAAGATACATATTACATTTTTCAGTGTCGTCAGCATTACTACTAGTAATGACTGGCTCTTATCCGATTCGTAAGATATGGAAATTTCTTATCAATTACAATTTGCAATGAACTTGAAATAGTGTAAGGTTCAGAATCAGACGGAATCAGACTACTAATACAAACACGTAGTACATGTGATTATTGACGTTCGAAAGCATGCGCGAAAATACTTGCTTATAAGAGAGAGAAAAATTCTTTTCCTTGTATATTTATCAAAATTACTACATGCATATGTATCTTCTAAATAATCCTAAGTTTCCTAAATCATATACTTTTAAAAATAAACATTCTCAACTTGAATCAGTATTAAAGGTCTCGCGAAATCTTGGGAGAGAAAAGATACATAATTACATTTATTATATATTTTAAAGAAAATCGAAATAAATCGTCTTTTATGTAGGAGAATTTTCCTTATACATTTTTAATGAATATTATTTGTTTGCTTGCGCAAATGCTTATAGATACGTAAGGGGACACCGATTGGTTACTGGTGGTGATCTGGTGGTGTTAACAAGCCGTAATTCAGAGTGACGTGTGCGATACGTGTCGCGACACAAGCTTGCCGTTGGACATACGGCAGTTTACGTTAAATATTACCAATATTAACCGAAAGATATATTAAATTGTCATCGTTTTACGGAGGGTCTATCTAATGATTAGGCATTTTTACGCACGCAGACTTGCGCGTGCACAATCGCAATCTATATAGGAAGTGCATACTTATAGTGTGGGTCGTACACATGAACGTAATCCATGCATTACTGTCCAGCTGACAGTTTAATTAATTAAATTGTATAAAAAGCGTCAAGTTTCATCAGTGCACATGCTAAACGTCGATCGTTCGAGACACCATCGCAGAGTAATTTATTTTCTACGGAAATGTGCGTCCGATGATGATTTGAGAAAAAGTTATTTTCGATTGACTCGGTGCGTAGTCACGTTCATATCTTAGGGTTAAAAGGTAATCTAATTATATTTTCTAACGTTAGATTATAATATATCGAGCTCCCACGAGCGATATTGTATCTTCGAAATACCCTTTGTGGAATTTTATTTACTGAAAGAACAGTGAAAGTGTGGATTCGCTTTTCGCTGATAAAATATGTTTCCGTGGCTTAGTTTCACGTGCGATTTATAGATCCACTCGTTAAAAGTATCGAGGATTTCGTTCAGATAACAATCAGACAATTTCGAGGATTCGAAATATCTGTAGTTGAGTATCAGAAAATCATTTATCTGCGATTAATCAAAATTGTTAATCGGTACTTCGTACAGACGTTTCGTTCAATTCTTTCTTCTTCGATTATAAACTTGTTATCCTTACTTGGATAGCAGACTGTCAGAACAGTTTGTGAAGAACTTAATTGCGATCTTCTTTACAAATATCTTTAGTATAAGATTTGCTTGAGACAGTATTCCCTTTGATGAGCGTACCATGACACATGTTACACTGTATTATCATCAATAGAAATAGAAAGAAACAATTCCTTAACATGATTATGAACACTTTTTGTATAAGCAAATATAACTCGTTTGTATTGTATATCTGTATTTGTTCTTATTTTATATAACACAATTTTTCACAGTTGAGGAATACAT
>NW_017179105.1:3141194-3178417 GCF_001652005.2 Ceratina calcarata
TCTCATTACATAACGATTATACATTTTTGCTCAATTTTATTTTGTGTTACACAGGGTGTTAGTAACTAGTAATTTAAAGTTACGACAAACAGTAGATTTATTTGTCCGTGATTGAAATGGAATTAGTCATCAGTCGATAGTGACATAAATAGATTTATGCAGCTTGATGATGGTGTGAGGAAGATTAGATTGAAAAATGAGCACTGCTTCCAGTTTGATTGTTACCAGTGGTACTACAGAGAATTTTGAAGACACTCTTTTTTACATGGATAGCAGGGGCTCAATGAACTTTACGAACTATCACAAACGATTTAAAGGCTTGTTAAAAGAATACCTGGCCATTTTAGGGAACAGCATAAACATGGTACAAAAACGTGTACACTCTGCAAATGTCTTGTGCTCTTTGTCGTCACACAAACTTCAACCATGTTAAATTGCATGTGATCATTAATCTAATGCCGGTAACATTAACTAGTTCGGTGTAACGAGCTTCACAAGAAATTGTTGCTTGATACAAACTGTAATGAAGTACCACTAATTTTCAAATAACTACTACAATAATTTCATTTTAACACAGGATCTTCTAAGATTTTTTTATAGATTGCACGTGAAACTTACAGTCATGTACTGATCGAACATGTTTTTTTTATTAGATAACACTGCACTCGTTAATTCTTTTAATGTAACAATTAATGTCTGTAATATAATTCATATTTCTGTACATTCCTCTTCGTGTTCGTATTCCACAATCTTTCGCACGCTTTAATATTCTTATAGAATAATCAACTGAGAAGTACCATGTTGGAAAATACCACTGCCACGCGACGTATAAAAGATCCTGTAAATGGTGCTCAACAAAACATAGATGGGAGAAGATTAGTAACACTGTTCCCAGACGATTTAAATAATTTCAACGACGAGTTTCACATAGATTCCGATCATCTAACGCTATGGCAGCATCCAATAATTACGTTGAATTATTTTTTTCGGGAAATTTTTAATAATATATATAGTCTAGGACGAAAGGCATTACATTATAAAAAAATAGTATTGAATATAGTGATACTAAGTATATTGTTTGTGGTATTGAACAGAACTCCTGGTCCACATCAACATGTAAGTTTCCATTGATATCAGCAGAAACGGGTGGAAGTTCGTTCGATCCAAAACTGTCTTTTAAAATCGTGAATTTCTTCTCCATTTCCAGATATTAAAAGCATGGGAAACAAAAGTGATGTGGTGGTTGTATTGGATAGGTTTAGGCGTTCTTTCCAGTGTAGGTCTCGGGACAGGCTTGCACACTTTTGTACTTTATTTAGGACCACACATAGCGGCCGTCACTATGGCTGCTTATGAGTGCGGTGCTCTTAACTTTCCTGAGCCACCGTATCCTGATCAAATTATATGCCCGACGACGGTCGATCCGTTGTGGACAGCAGGAATATTAAATATCATGAGAAAAGTACGTATAGAAGCTATGCTCTGGGGAGCTGGCACAGCGCTGGGCGAGCTGCCGCCGTATTTCATGGCTAGAGCTGCGCGGACTAGCAGACAGAATAATAGAAACGAGAAGTTCGATCAAGAAGATTTGAAAGAGCTAGAAGCTTTAGAAGCTTTAGAGAATGGAGAGAATGTGTCGTTACTAATACGTCTGAAACTAACTATGAAACATTTTGTACAAAAAGCAGGCTTTTGGGGAATCCTTGCCTGTGCTTCAGTGAGTAACTCCTATATCGAATAAATATCGCGTCTTACGATTTGTATTTTGCGTAAAATAAAAAATTACAGATTCCCAATCCGTTGTTTGACCTCGCGGGCTTGACATGTGGACATTATCTGATTCCCTTTTGGACGTTCTTCGGAGCTACACTTATAGGGAAGGCAATTATAAAAATGCATATTCAACAACTTGCAGTGATCATAGCTTTCAACGAAGAGCTTCTAGATAAATTTATAAAACTCTTAGCGAATGTACCCGTCATTGGCTCGAAGTTTCAAGAGCCATTAAAAAAGTATCTTATCGAACAGAAACAGAAGTTGCACGACAAGTCGTCGATGGTACGTTCAGATTTCTTGTTTCGTTGCGCGTGAACTATAACGACACGTTTTTAAATATCGTTCTTTACTTTCAGGATGGATCGACGACGATCTCATGGCTGTTCGATAAATTCGTGATGTTGATGGTATGTTACTTCTTAGTAACGATCATCCATGCGTTAGCAAGAAATTACCATCGTAAGCGATCTAAACAAAGTATTGATTAAAATTCGATGAATATAGGACGTGTAATGTGAACATAAAATCAATTATAAACGTACAGATGAAGTTGCTATTACAGTGAAGTATAGTTAAGGTACTAAGGATAATAATAATTATAATATTGTGGTCAAATTTTCAAACTGCACAATTTCACTTTTACAAACATAAATAAACCGTGAGGAACGAAGTACGAAAGGAAATTAAACATTTTTTTTTAATTCTAATTTTCTAGGATGCTTAAAAAATCGTTGGAAACGCTTTGCAATTATATATATACATAATATGTATGTATGTATGTATGTATGTATGTAATTATCTTTGTATTTATGTATATATGTATGTATCCATACATATATGTTTAAAAAGATTTTTATGCATTGATGTAACATAGCATGGACGTTTTTACTTTGCATAATTCTATCAAAATGATTTTTCGTGATTTCATAGAAATTCTTTAAAGGAAGGATTGTTTTTTTTAACTATATATATGTTTCACTGATCGTGGGCACTTTCTTTTTTCCATATCATCGTGCATTTATAAACTGGATGTAATATCTGTAATTTAGGAATATTTTCGAAACAAAGAGATACATAAAGTAATGGTAAAATATCTGTATCGATGTATTCAAATCTTGTTTGTATTTTCGTCTATTCAAGGTTTCTATAAATAGTCCTGGCTTTCATCGGTTCTATATTGATACTCTGTTTGGCAAATTCTAAGAAGGCAGTTTATTTCGTCGTAATATATATTAGGTATCTAATATCTATTCCAGTATAAAGTGTTTCAATCAGTGTTTGAGTTTCTCTGAAAGAGTTCCAGGTACAAATGCTTTTTTAAAATAATATTTTTTTCCATAATAAGATAAAGACTCGATGTTGTGAGTATTATACCTTTATAAGCGATGAGAATAATCCATTTTTAATGTATTTTATAAAACCGATTATGAATAGAGAACAAAGACGTCTTTTTTCAATCAGGATAATATAATTATAAAAATACAATAGATAACGTTCAAATATCATTGTAAATAACGGATGTACAGAAATTAAACGAACAGCGCGTAACAATATATTAATCTCCATTGACTTCATCGACAAGACGATGTACTGTATGAAAACGTGGAAAATCATTTTACTTAAACCAACTTGTACATTAACATTGAGAAATAATTAAGGATGTATTGGCTATACAGTCAATACCAAAAATTTATGTACTTTAGTAAAACGCATTTCCTATCATTAAAAATAGTGCACTTTTCTTCTAATTTCGATATTTAATGAGTTAAGTATGATTATTTGGCATTTTATTGATGTTGACAAAATCCGACTATTCCACCGTCATAATAATAATTATAATATTGTGGTCAAATTTTCAAACTGCACAATTTCACTTTTACAAACATAAATAAACCGTGAGGAACGAAGTACGAAAGGAAATTAAACATTTTTTTTTAATTCTAATTTTCTAGGATGCTTAAAAAATCGTTGGAAACGCTTTGCAATTATATATATACATAATATGTATGTATGTATGTATGTATGTATGTAATTATCTTTGTATTTATGTATATATGTATGTATCCATACATATATGTTTAAAAAGATTTTTATGCATTGATGTAACATAGCATGGACGTTTTTACTTTGCATAATTCTATCAAAATGATTTTTCGTGATTTCATAGAAATTCTTTAAAGGAAGGATTGTTTTTTTTAACTATATATATGTTTCACTGATCGTGGGCACTTTCTTTTTTCCATATCATCGTGCATTTATAAACTGGATGTAATATCTGTAATTTAGGAATATTTTCGAAACAAAGAGATACATAAAGTAATGGTAAAATATCTGTATCGATGTATTCAAATCTTGTTTGTATTTTCGTCTATTCAAGGTTTCTATAAATAGTCCTGGCTTTCATCGGTTCTATATTGATACTCTGTTTGGCAAATTCTAAGAAGGCAGTTTATTTCGTCGTAATATATATTAGGTATCTAATATCTATTCCAGTATAAAGTGTTTCAATCAGTGTTTGAGTTTCTCTGAAAGAGTTCCAGGTACAAATGCTTTTTTAAAATAATATTTTTTTCCATAATAAGATAAAGACTCGATGTTGTGAGTATTATACCTTTATAAGCGATGAGAATAATCCATTTTTAATGTATTTTATAAAACCGATTATGAATAGAGAACAAAGACGTCTTTTTTCAATCAGGATAAATTGTTTAAGTATATGTATAGCCTATACATTCTTAATGCCTCACGATTTTGCAACGTGAACAACTAACATGATCATTTATATTTTACACCAAATATTGCATGTAAAATGTAATTTGATTAATAAAATGTTACGAAGGACGTGTATATAGAAACTAGACGTGTAATGAATTTAAAGATTGTTAGTTTGGCGCGGGTAAATGCCGAAAGGTAAGATCGCTTAATAAATTGCGGCAGTCGCAAATTCCAAACTCCGATAGTTCCGAAGAAAGAAAGGGGAAAATTAATAAACCCTTTCGAAATCGTGTGTCTGAAAGCTCTAAAACTTTATTACATTACCATCTTTTTACATCGTTGCTTCAATTTGTCTCAGTAACTGAGAAAACAAAGCAAGTCCGTTTATATACTATTTATTACTCACTACAAATGAGTTTGGTGTGATAAATACCTATATAGTTGCGAAGATAACACTATCGAAATACCGCTATTGTTGTTGCTGTTGTCATTATTGATCTTAACATTATTATTAATTAAATATCAAATAAACAATTTTCATTTGTAACGAACTGTTTCCACTTTATACAAGTATAATCTAGATTTATAAAAATGATATTAAACGTTTACCTTGTTTCTATGAACAATAAATTTTATAAACAGTTGATCGATGTGCCGTTCTTTTAAGAAAACTCGAGGGACAGTGACATCGTTTATTAAAGCATTGTTTTACTACATCTCACAGTTTACTAACTTTAACGGTATAAATGATCTGCATGGATATTGCTAGCAATCTCCGACTCCCACTTGTCTCCATTATTTAACAATTTCTCTTTGTTATACAATAATTCTTCGTGTGTTTCTGTCGAGAATTCAAAGTTTGGACCCTGAAACAACAAGTCAATCCTCAGAATAAACCAGTCACGAGCAAGAAACATTTGTTGATCTCTGCAGCTTAAAAGATAGTTACCTCCACGATTGCGTCCACTGGGCAAGCTTCTTGACAAAATCCACAGTATATGCATTTCGTCATGTCTATGTCGTATCTCGTTGTTCGACGAGATCCATCAGATCTTTCTTCAGCTTCAATCGTGATCGCTTGAGCTGGGCAAATAGCTTCACATAATTTACATGCAATACATCTTTCTTCGCCTGAAGGATACCTAACGAACGAAATATGTAACTCAGTTCGATCCAATTGCTAGAAAGACATTTAACACACTTGTGTTTGTAAAAATACCTTCTTAATGCATGCTCTCCTCTGAACCGTGGGCTTAAAGGACCTTTCTCAAACGGATAGTTAATTGTTGCTGGTTCGCGAAGGAATTGGGATAGTGTAATTCCAATGGCCCGGATAATTTCCAACAGAAATGATCTGTTTACTGCAACGTCTGAAAATGAATCTGTATCCTCCTTGTGAATAGAATAGTATTTCGATCGACTTAACGGAACATTTAGAGTCCTCGGTAGACTTTGAAATAATCTCAGACCTAGATAGAACACAATACGCAGTATTAAAATAATACGAATTACCTGACTGTGCTGGTTATGTTACATTATTAGAATATTATCATGTTTGAAAACTAGTCAGTCGAAGTATACTTGTGGAGTAGGAATAATTTCTGAAACTCACCTGGTTGCATTACTTTCAAGGATGTCATTTTGAAGTTTCAAAAATATTTTCAATTATATCACTTTTCCACGGTTCTCTCGTATTCTCAACCTTCTCAACTGCTCTTTAACTGCAGTTCCGCGCAAGCGTAGCTTAAATCTATCAATTGCGATTCTTATGTAAGCTTAAAATACTTTTTTTATATAGTACTCAATATCCACGTGTACATTTGTTTCATTGATATATTTATTCATGAGAATGACAGTATCTAATTATTATCCTTCTATCAATAATTAGAACGGTCACAAAAATACAGAGGGGGAATTGAGCGGTGCAATTCTGTCGGGCAGATATTTAAGGAATTCCGATCCAAAGCGCCGTGCGTTGAGGAACAGTGAAACTCAGGTGCCTTTTCAAAACGTCGGCTATCGATAATGGAATCGAGAGATCGGAATGAAATCAGTAATCGACTTAGAAACATCGGTTTATTTAAGAAGATTCTACAAATGTTAAAGCGTGTAACAAAAGTGAAATAGAACATGGATATATAGTGTAAATCTTCACGCAGACGCACGCTCAGGGTACGTACGCGTAAAAACGGTTCGTAAACATAATATTCTTCTTTAAAAAAAAAAAAAAACCATCGTAATGTACTACTTGTTGCTGCAACGATCGAACATCCGCGTTTCCTGATCGCTGCATGAAAACATGTATTACAACAAGGACCCACAGAATTCGTAGATACTGTGCTTAATCTCTGAACAATCGCTCTTGCGTCAATTCGGTGCTGTTGTTCAATCGTTGAGCATCGTCGTAAACTTTCGACACGTCGACGACCGAAGGCCCGTCTCCGCCGCCGATCGTCGAACATTGATCCATTTTACCGGTTGCCACCTCGGGCTGCATTTCGATGCATTCCACCAATGAGTCCGTTAAACGTTTAACAGACTTCTTATCCGATCCGTCAACCATCGCGTCGGACTGCGGCTTCTCCACGTGATGAGATTTCGAGAAAGTCGTGGACGACGTCGAACAGGAGGTGACGAACCTTTCTAGGATGCCTAGAAATATCGCATAACGTAAACGACTCGAATTTAAATTATTCGACGTGAGAGTGTATACGCGTATTACTTGTTAAGTTTATAGTTTCTTCTGAGAGGCAGATATCATTCTGCGAATTGATACTGTCTCTACTAAAGAGATGTTGCCTGATGGTAGTTAAATTTCGGTTTTTCAATCTAGTCGGTCGATCGATCTCCGACTGATCTGGGCAATCGCCCTTATGTGGCGTTTTATACATAATAGATCGTTCCGTGCGCATTTCGCGTCCCTTTTTAATGTAAGGAATCAGACAGGACAAATTCGGTTCCGTCCTAGATGCGCTGTTCGCAGTTTGTATAGATAAGGGTGATTTACAAATGCTCACTAAAAGTATAGAATATGTGGATGATTGAAATTGAAAAGAGAAGATACAAATGGTCTATGTTTACCTGTGTAAGGAGTTCTTATGTATGTTAAAGGCTTCTGATGATCGTTCAGCGGTTTGTAAATTGTCGATGCCAATCTATTGGTCACGTCTGACAAAGGAAAGTAAAATTAATTAAGAAACAGTAACATGAGCACAGGATAACGTACCGTGAATAGCATCGCCCTGTCCCTTGCTGTTCTTCCCATAACTCGTACTCATTAAAGTCGTATTATTCATGATAGCAACCAAAGCAGGATGTAGCCGTTGCACTACATTCAATATAAGTTCGCACCGTTTAATCACTCGCAACTGCTGCGGTTCCGTAGCGTTCTCCGTTAAGAGACTCTTCGAAGCAGCGTCAGCTTCGAATATGGCTTGAAAATGTAAAATCGATTAGATTGCTTGATGCTAATTAAAAGAGTACTTACTTTAAACATACGCGTACCAGCTTTCAGTTCTCTGAGCATCATTAACGTTTGTCTCTCGACGATATCGCTACCGATATCGTCGATGGTGATGCTGATTTGACGAGAGAGGGACAGAGATCTGAGAACTACGCTCTGTACTTGCGTTTGAGTGACAGGTTTTCGATTATCCAAACAGTCGAACATCACTAAAATTCGCTCCTGGAGATCGTCTAGAACCACCTGAAAATCGCACGAACATCGATGCCGATCGACTCCTTAGAAATTTAAGAAAATGTACCTCGCAGTAAGCCGCCGAATCCATAACTAAATTGATCGCATCCTGTAGTCTGTTGATCTCCACTTGCCACTGGGCGGTCAATAGCTTCACGTTCGCCCGCATTTCCTTACTATCCGGATGCAAGTAAAACGTAGTGATACCGGAAATCAGTTCGGTCTCTAACGATTCGAGGCTCGCTAAACAATTTCGTATTTGGTTGATTCCTAGACAGCGTATCGGGCAGTGAGTAAATGTTTGACAAGTTCAGACGTAGAATCGCGTGCGATTAACTGACTCACGATTTTTATCTTTACAAGAAGCAATCGCGAACAAGCCGATTTGCATAGACTTGTCTATAACTTGATCGAAATCTTCTATCGCGCTTGATAAATCGCTCTTCGATCGTTTATCGGCGGTCAACGAGTTGCCGCAAATCGTGACAAGTTTTTTTAATGCATGAAAGGGATCGCTGAAAACGTCCATCACGAGATTCAATACGGATACATTAATTTTACGTTCCAGCCGGTACAGCGCGTCGCTCAAACTGTTCATGAATAAATTGTTCAATGCCGTATCCGTCGATTCGGAAGTCAGTTGGTATTTCAAATTCTCGTATTCCGATATGATAGATTGGCAAGTTCCAGTTATGGCTTTGAAGTTACATGGCTTGCAGACTTGTGCGATAGCCATTGCGCAGGAGAACACGTCCTCTATTCGATACCATAATTCTTTACAATCCTGTACTTGATCTTGCTGCGATTTGTTCGGCATCTCCGTTAAGAGATCTAAAACCAAGTCCATCCTAAACACGAGGTGGATCATTAAAATGAATACGATTCTTCTGAAGACGGAGGAATGAACGATCGATCAATCGTTTGGTTTACCTGTAAACAAAATGATTCTCTCGTTCAGAAGTTTCGTCCTCTGGTAACGGAGCTGATGCGTCCATTATCTCTATTATCATTCTTAAGCATAAGCAAAGCCTCTCGCAAACGTATTTCTTTCGGTTCTGTGCAAAGGAAATCATACGTGCCTCGTTAGAACAAAGTCTATGCTTTCAAACGCATAAGGGGATAGAAATATTTCATTACATAGATCGGTGCATTCAATCTGTGCTGTTCTTGGACCAGCTGTACCAGCAATTTAAATGCGACACACAGTTGGCACAAGTACAATATCACTTTCTCAGACAGAGTTTCGCTCACCAAGCTCTTCCCATATATTTGTAAAGGTCCTAGCAATTCTAAAATGGAAGTGCCCAATTCCTGAAAGAGACAAGATATGTTAATATATAGATGTGAAGTAACATAATTAGAATTTCCACATCAGTTTTCTATACCTATACCTTAATATTCTGAAAATGTTCAATTTCATTGGCCTGACCCATTTCTTTGATGTAGTCCAGGCAGTCTGTTAATCTCTGTTTCAATGGCAAACATTGTAATCTTTCTAAAGCTTCCAGAGCTAATTTAAATTTATCTAAGACGGTGGACAAAATATCATTTGCCACCTGTTTATCTGTGCTTTCGGTCTACAAAGAACTTTGTAATGAAAATTCAGAAGGAATCGATTCACGTGCTTGTTACTTACAGACTGGTTCACGTAATCGAGTGAACACAATTCTTCCACGATACTGGTAATCCTTGATTCCATCTCCTCATAATCGTTAACGTCTTCCTTTGACAGAGTTTCAAATTGTTCTCCCACAGATTCCAATTGCTCGAAGAGAGCAGACTTTCTCGACGAGGAGCCATTAGCAGGGACAGGGTTACTATTTATTAGTTCCTTCAATTTATTTACCTAACGCACGAAAATAATGAATATCCTTTACGAGATCGAACAGAGGCACAGAGTTTCGAGCTATATTTTCATTACTTGTACTTCTATTGGTGTCAATATTCCTTTTATTTGTTTTGTTTTTACTGGCATTTTTAATCTTCGCGTTTTTTTAAACAATCAACGTTAAAATAAATGTCGCAACGTTTTTGTTGTTTGTAATCAACACGAAGGTAGTAATCAATGAACTTTAATTTGTCATCATAACAATAGAAATCGGAATTCGATGATAAAGTGTTAATGGAGTCTGAAGTGTAAAGGTTCTGTCATATTACATTAATCAATGTTAATCACGTTTTATTTCCATTTTAATGTTTAAAAACGATACATAAAAGAGAAAACCGCGTTACAGTAACGTAAGATCGCCAAGGTATTTTATAGAAAAAAAAGATAGTCGCATACGCTCTTCCATCCGTCAATATACCCAATGTATATATACATGTCAATTATTTCGTCCTATTGTAATCAAGGTCAAGGTTTCTGAAGGTTCTCCTTAGATCCTTGGATGATGCTGCCATCTGGAAACTTGCGTGCGCTGAAAGATCCTAGGTTAGTTGAAAAAAAGGACAAATTTTTCGATTTTCAAGCTAAATTCGTATTTCTTAAACAACTTAAACTAAACCGGAACATTTCGGAAACATAGTGTAAAAGCTTCCATTCTTCCAAAGCTTCGTTTAAAAATTGCAATTATTAAGAAGAGCACTGCGAACAATGCATAATGTTTTTATAGCCACGCCATGTGCTGCTTAGATTTGTAAATTGTGATGCTGAAATGCCTCAAAATTCTTAGTTAAACAATTCGATCTAGAAATGCTGGGCAATAATACTTTTACTCGTACAGAACATATCTCTGATTCCATATTTCCCGGTTAGTATCTTCTTGTCTTAGATTTCGTTTTATTTTTTAATAGAAATCGAAGGCATTTAGAAGATTAGTTAATAGACGATTTAATTAGAGCCAGGTGCTTTTCAATTTTATTATTCGCTTCCTCTCGGTTATCTGAGTCATTTTTATGCTGTGAACCGAAGCTGTGAACAGTGTGAACCCGGCCTACAACAACGTTCACGCCAGTACGTTATAGTTACATGCGGCTTTTTGCCTTTGATCTATAAGCTCTTTATGCAACACGGAGCTATAAGTTTTCATGTTATGAATGGGAACGTCGGTTTTCGGAAGGCGAAAGTCCAGTGAACAATTCCGTTAATTGTCAGTGCGCGGAACGCGATAATTAAAGAGCGGTTCGATAATATTGAGGGTGAAACAACTCGGTCGCGAGTGATCCATTTTATCAGTCTTACGACGCAAGTAATTTAACATAATTACGATCTGAATATGAAGAACGGCATAAGCTCTTAATATTGTAAGTAGCGTACAAATTCGGGGAACGAACGTCCGCAGTTGTTAACAATACGTTTCTCGTTAGACTCTCAATGAATCGATTTTTTCCCTTGTAAATATGCATGTAAAAGTGCATGATTCTGTTACTCTCACATTGCTCATTCATTTCTTGAGCGTACTTTCGATTTATTAGTTATCGTACATTTCTGATCTTATGATATTTCCATAGAAAATTTAGAATCTAAGCCTCTTTGTTTAACGAGTAAAGATTCTTTGAACTGGCTGCTGCGGTGTGCGAAAGTACGCGTTATATAATTTGATGAAATTTCTCTCGGATCGATTAACTCCTCTGAATTATTCGTGTCAAGTTCGATCTGTGAACTTAGATTTTAACACGTGTGTCGAATAGCTTTGTTTAGAAAATCTGTATGGTATGGCGCACGTGATAAAAATAACGTACAGTGGTTTCGTAGCATTGCGATGGATCTGTAATATATTCTTTGTCTATTTTCAGATATAAAGACACTGATCGAAACTTACACTCGTATGATCACGTTTTATTCCCAGAAAGTAATTTTCTGGGTGTTGTAATTCGTTTCCTGTGATAGGGAAATCGGTGCAATGGTTAAATATTATGAAAACAAAACAATATTCCAGTTCAACTGGAATCAAGTTGCACAAGGATTTTGGCAGAGATATCCAAATCCTAACAGGTAGGTGTTTATCACGTAAAGTGAAAGCTGAAAATTAGGAGTCTGTTAGGAGTGTCTGAAGCAATGGTATAGTTTCGATTCTTTCTTTAGCACCCACGTGCTCACAGAGGATACCGTGTCAAGAAAAATCGAGAACGGTGTGTTACATACAACGAGGCTATTGACAAAGACCAACGGGTTACCTAAATGGGGTGAGAGATTCATCAGCATAAATGTTGTAAAAATCGTCGAGGAGAGCATAGTAGATCTAAAGAACAAAACATTGACGACATACACGAGGAATCTGGGTTATGATAAAGTGATGGTAATTTCGTGTAACTGTTTGAAGTTTACACTCTTCCTATGTGTGCCTCCTTTTCACAGAGTGTCGTCGAGAAAGTCGTCTATAGGGTTTGCGAGGAAAATCCTAATTGGACGGTAGCTAGGAGGTGGGCTTGGATTGACAGCCAAGTGTTTGGTTTTAGCCTAGCTATTCAAGCGTTTGGGCTGGAAAGATTCAAGAAGAATTGTACACTGATGGTTAATGGATTTAACTACGTTCTGGCGTGCATGTTCCCTCATACGGCGCAGCACATGAACCCGAATCTCTCTCAAATGGGTTTCGCTCATCTGGTTAGTTAAAATTGCTAAAGAGGACATAACATTGATACATTCGCAAGTAGAAATACTTCTATTCGTATATTCTGTTGATCTTAGGTCGACGAGGTGGCTGGGCTGAGGAACATTCTCGCGGAGGATTTTCAACAGTCTTTACATGGTAGAGCTGAGAAGGTGAAGGACGCTGCGAAGAAGGCTACCGATTTAGCGAAGGAGAAGGCCGGGACGATTTATGCTGCCTATCGATCTGAACAGTCGTAAACAGCGGTATCGACGGTGCGAACGACGGTTTCAAGTATTTTAACGAACAAAGACAATGTAGACGAGAACAGAATTTCGAGGTGCGGCCGAAACATAAATCTTGCGAATCGATCGAGCGAGATCGAGAAGTGAAATTGTTGGTAATCATATATTAGACATCGTTCCTATATGAATTCGGTCAATTGATATCCGATTGTCAACGCGCAATGATAAAGCGATAAGTTTCCGAAATTTTCGTTTAAGCAACTTCGGTACGACAGTTCTGTGCAACATCGTATTACGTTATATCATTCCTGTCAACTGCCAAATCACTTTTTTTTAAACTTTAAGCTCTGAATTTAATGTATTTGCAGTACATTAAGAATACTTAGAAACATATTTTTTAACGATGACGGTGGTAAATCGCGTAGGTCGTGCCACTATTACGGTGCTCGACCGTATCATTACATTTTGATAATGATTACTATTTCAGATATTTCCTCTTCGATAGCATTTACGCGGTTAAATGCGGCTAAGCAAATGAAAGAACGAATGGAACGTATGTACATTGTCTTGTAAAAAGATTCATCGAACGAAGTTGATTCGCTCGGATATAAATCAAAGTTCTCGTTAATCGAGTGGTGGCGGGACAGGGCAAATAAATTCATATATTCTATACATAGATAGAATTTCGTAGCTATAGCGTGTATGTGTGCCGATAGCATTTTCCACCGGAACGGTTCATACCTCCACAGGTTTACACGGATTCGAACGATCCCGATGCTTTCGTACTTAATCGTAATGCTGGAACAACATGTATGCACGCACACGTAAAATCACACTATGTATATATATATTTCGCGTACACTCGCCTTCTAGTTAAAATTGTATAAATTGTAATTACAGAATTCCAGACAGCCTACGTCGTGGGAAATTCTAATTTAATATTCGTCATTATATATAGTCAGCATTGTAAATCGTGCAAATATTCTGTAGATATTTACATACGTATTAACGTACCTAAATAAATGTATCCAATTAAAAAAATAATGAGTTTCGAATTCTTTCCTATTCTCATCCCACATGAAGAATTAAGATTCTTTTAACGTGACCGAAGCGTTTGGTTCGTGATTTCTCGCATGGCTACAAAACGCAGGTAGCTAAATAAATCTTTGAGACGGCCTTGATTCCTCGGTAGATCGTCTAATTCGCATTCGGCGATGCTACTAAATAAACACGTACGTACTTATGTAAATGGATGATTCGTTCGACACGCATCTGTTTAATCTTTCCGCAAACACGGTAGCGAGAAGCAAGGGAATCTGGCTAAATTTACGAATAAAGTCATGCTCCCTCTTCCGCAAATCTCGACGGCAAAGCGGTAGAACGGGAAAATCCAGAGTACGCGCTCGTGTGAGTGTATGTGTATCCGATAGCGTGGGGAATTTTCAAAATCGATTAAATGAACGCGTATAAGACCGGTTGGCTGTGGCGACTCGCTTGGTCGGCTCGTATGCGTCATCTATCCTATAAAAGTACGCGGATGAATCGTCCTGCTCAGTAAATCCTCGAGCGCTCTCGCTGCTTAATCAAGAGAGATGCAGTTTTTTCCAATCGCTTTAGGTAAGCATCGCGCGAGCTTCTATTCTATTCAAACGAGAATTTAATTACGTTGCATTTTGCCATAGTTGCCGTCGCGTTATGCGGGACCGTAATCGGTTTTCCTCAGGTAAGTTCCTTTCACGTTCGACGCTCCGTCAGATTCATCAAAAAAACTATGAGTCTATTAATATTATTCAAAGAACGACGATAACGGTGCGCAATCGGTACCAACGACTTTAGTGGACGGTTTTGCGTTCGATGGACCCGCGGACAGACCGCAGACCGTAAACGGAGGCTCAACGATCCAGCGGCCGTCAACGATGTCTACATCTTCGACGAGTACTCCTCCGACTACGACGACGTCCACCGATCAGGCTCGATACGATCAATGTATTACTAGATGTCCAGTGAGTAATAGTAGTATATTTCCTTGATGCGTGTAGAAATATTGTACTTTGAACTTGTTTGCGTGGAAGTCAGGAGCGCGCGAAGCGTTAAACGACGCGAAATAATTTTTAGGTGACGATCGAATATAATCCTGTCTGTGGCACGGACAACGTCGACTACTCGAATCCAGGAGGATTAGGTTGCGCTCAGACATGCGGCAGAAGTGAGTAAACAGTTTCCCGGATGTTCCTCTCGAGTGCAGTAAAAAAAGAAAGGGTTCGGGATTTGTTACAGACATCACGTTGCAGTATTTCGGACGTTGCCAAACCACGAGGGTCAGGGGAAGATAACGTTCATGCCGTTTGGCCGATTCACAAAATAAGACTACCCTCGATCGTATGTTATTATAATAAATATGTATAAGTTTCGGGCGTTCCTCGTTTCTTTTCTCGTCCCGGTTGAAATCGAAAGCGTGCGAGTTCGAAGATACAGCGAGGTCCTCTTCAACTGTGAGACGAGGAGGAATGGTCGGCCCATCTGACTCTTCGCCCAATTTCAAAATTTCCACCATGAATACCATAGAGGTGCCTCGCGATGACGCGCGCCCGGTCCTCTTCCGCTTTGACGGCCGTTCGCCTGTACCGAGCGACGACCAACAGACAGCCGACGATTAACGCGATTTGAATGATCAGCCAGAAGATCAACAGACTCAAAGCTAAACTGACGTCGATGCAGAGCGATCCTTTGACATATCCTGAGGAGAAGAACAATCTGGTGATTCGTATGGATTAAAGTGTCCGCCGATGTCTCGTTCTCAGTGTCTGTTTCTCTACACGACTTCGCTACAGACCATTGGTGAGCAAAACGGTGTCAGGACAGTTTTCTCCCGAGGACAAACGATCGGCCGAAGATGAGACAGGATTTTGGACGATGATCGACAGCCGCAGCGTTAACTCTTCCGAAGTATTCTCATCAGACTGGTCGTTGTTCGAATGATCAATGGCGCGTCGTCTTCTCCCGTATGAAACCCTATCGTCGCTGCAGTTGGTCTGTAACGAACGGATTCGAGATCAGTAAACGCGCGGAACCGATCCGATTTCCATTCTATACCGGCGCGCATTTATCCAAACAGAATCGGACGAGCACGTCGAATCGGACCAGCTGACTGTTGGAGAACTTGAAAGCCGCGAAAGGCGCAATCAGAGAACGACCGTCGGTCGGATCCTTCATTAAAGCAGGGAAGGCGGACGGGTCGGTGGGACAACCGAGCTCGTCCAGAAGAAGATAAGAGGAATCGCCCGACGCGCTGCTGGCGACGAGGTGTCCGGCAATGATGTCGTAGGGACCTGAGAACGTCGTCGGAATCGATGATCTCGCGGGAAGAGAAATTAAACGGATTTACCATCGGCTGGAGTCAGTTGAATCCTCAGGGTGAGCTTCTGACCCACTTGAGTGACGATCGCGTCGTTCGAATTTTCATCCAGGATTCTCATGGTAACCATTGGCGCTTGTGAGGACACGTTCACGACGGTCCAAGAGATCGTCGGTATTCCCGCGCTGAAATATGCCAAGAGAATAGAGGGAGAATCGAGATAGAAGGAAACCGTGAAGAGATCCTCACTTCGCATCGAGGAAGCTGAAGCTAGAGTGGACGGTAACGTTCCTCGGTTCCGGGGGTTCGCGATCGCTCAGCGAGCACCCGACTTTCACCGCCTGATCACCAAGCCGTTGAACGATGGGGTTGAATTGTATCACGATCGTTGCCCAAACCAATGGTCGTGTACTGTCATCAATCAACAATGGAAACAAATGTCCACGGTTCACTTACCAGGTGATCGTTAAAAAAGTTTACCCGTTGCGATCTTCGACGGCGTAGGCAGGGTTCAAGCCGCAGGGTAGTCTCCCCTCGTGGATCTGGTCAACTGGTGGAATCGGCAGTGTCAGCACCGTTCTGTCACTACCCGTGCCTTGGGCGCCGCATTTTTCCGCGTACCCGCTCGAGTAGATCCGACCGAAGAATCTCTCGGGAGTCCTCAGCTCGACCGTCATTGCCGACTCGTTGCACCGAACCTTCACTGACGATGGACAAGACACGAAATCGAGATCATACGTGTGGAGGCACGAGACTACTATTGTACTCCTCTATTCTCGACTCGTCGGTCTTCACACGTTCCGCTCGTCAGAACGCAAGTGCGATACTTACGATCCAAGCACGGTTCTCGCTCCCTGTACACCGCTCGTCTGACATCGATCAGCGAGCTGACACCGAGACTGATAGTGTCTTCCGAATGTAATAAACAGGTCGGTTCACCGGTAGAATTATCCAACGTGTATGCCCGACAGATGAACCCATCCACGCTGAGATCGCACCTCCTTTCGCACTGAAACGAATATATGAAGCGAAATAAAAATCCTGGTTCAGTATGATTTACTTCTACGTGTACCTGTTTCTCGTCGAGATTTGGCAGGGCCACGTCCGAGTACGGCAGAGAGGCATTACGATACTCCGCGTAAGAGCAATACTGCCTTTTAGCTGAAACAAGCGTATTCTTGTGTTAATAAATAATACCTCTGGGAAGAAGTTCTCAGTGATACCATAAAAAATGAAAATAGGACAACTGCTTCGTGCGTTGTCTTAGTTACTCACACAAATTCCGACACTGATCTCCGAGATATTCGTCCCTGTACATCGAAGCTATGTAAGCTCGCGGTCTGGTACTGCGTTCGTGAAGCGACAGCGTGCACCGGCCGAAGGCGTTGTCCGACGAGAGCGGTCTCGTCGTACGAAACTGTGCCGATTTGCAACTCCTCCCTGTCTCTATGCATTTCTCGTAACATTCCTCCCTCGTGATCGTGTCTCGCAAATGGAACGCGCTGGTGTCGATGAACACCGCGCCCGGACTCCTCTCCACTTGCCAAAATCTGCGTTGGGCGCAAATCGCCGGAACTGGTCGAGAAGCGAAACGAATCAACTAAAAGTGTCGATTTATAGTTTTATCAGGTATACCTTCGACGCACACCCGATGATAGAACGTGGAACTCGCGTCGGGTACCAACTCGTCGTCCAGCGTCGAGACGCTGTAACAAACGCTTCTACGGAAATCGACCACGAACGCGGTACAGTTCACGCGCTCGCACCTACAACACGAAGTCTCTATAATAGATCGCTTTATTGATAAATTGTTCCTGTTTTTTTTTTACATCATCTCGCGGTGTCCTACCTTTCGAAGCAAGGCTTCGTTATCCCTTTCGAGCTGACCGCGCTATATAGAGTCGCTTGCGAACCGACGGACTCCGGCTTAACACCGCCGATTTTCTCCCAGCCGAGATCAGCGCAGCGCTCCTCTGCAATCAGGGGCCCCGAGTTAAAAAAAAAAAATCGATTTTTCCTAGCGGTCTCGGATTCTTCCTTACCCGTTTTCCCGAGAAATCCGAACATCGAGATTCCTACGAGGAAACGAGCGATCGCCGTCATGTTCGCCGCTGGTTTGCCGATGCACGCACGCGCGTGCGTGCGTCGGCTACCGATACCGTGCCAAGGATTTTCGCGAGCGTTGCCTCCTGAACCATCCGCGTCCGTCCTTACGTAAGCGAATCGGTAGACCCTGTTCCCGTTTCGAGGAATAAAACGAGATCCGTGGTATCGCGCCGCCGGAAATTGGAGTGGCTCGAGTCAAGCGCACTTCTCGAAAGAACGCTCGGTCTCGGTTTCTACTCGTATCGTTCTATCGGCCTTCAGAAAAACTTATGAGTACCGAGGCTTTGCCAGTAATTCGTCGTCCGTCAACCGTGTTTACGACGGTCGCGATGTCTCCGTGCGGAATGGGAAACGTGCGAGCGAATCGCAATTTTACGGGCAACTGACGCGCGCTACAACAGGTGCGTATGCGTTCACCTGTATCGTCGCGAAAAGAGGCCCGACCAGATTCGAACAAACGCGTGCGCATCGTGATCCACGAATAATCGACGAGGGTATGGTGCAACTCGAGCCTCGACCGGATGTCCCATGAATCCCCCGTACTAGAATGCATCTCGAAGCTCGGTCGCGACGAGTTCGTTCACAGACCTTCGCGTTACGCGCGTATCGACGCTCCGATCATCGACAAAGTTGTATAGAGCTATGATGTCCGACGCGTCGTGCGTAACGCGAGGGACGCGTGCATCTTTCCGGTGCATCGCTTTATTACTTTCGTAAGCTGCTTCGATTCGGGTACGTCAGGTTCGATTTCGCGTTTATCAAAATTTCATCGACAGGTAACGAAAGCGGAATTTCATCGTATACGGGAATGGGAGCGCTGACGCGCGATTCATCGCGACGAATGACGCGGCGCACGATTAGAACCGTCCTTCGACTTACGTAACACCGATTCTGTTCCATAGGTCGCTCGGTTTTCACGGTTCTGCGCCGCCGTTGCACGAATGCAAGCAGCGTAATTTCTAACCGGGACGGTGCCCGAAGTTTGCGTGATGATAAACGATAAGCGGTTTACACCGATTCGATGAAACGCAGCTGTTATTAGTAGATCATTAAACGATCGCCGTTCGCGTATCGTCCTGCGAATCGTTTCGTACGCGGCGACCCTTTCTCTGCGATGCAACGTTTTGCAGTCCGACTGCAGTCGAAAACAGAGAATTTCCATATTAATCGTTCGGATTCCGTTCTTTCATAATGAAAAATTGGTATCGGCTGGTATCGGTTCACTGACGCACTTTCGTTCGTTCGGACTGTTACGAAACGAGCGTTCCTCCATTTGAAAGAGGTGACGTGTACGTAATCGAGAATTTGACGAAAGTCCCGCATTTCTAACGTAACGTCGTGGTCGTTACAAAATGCATCTTCGCATACCCGCATTTTTTCCGACGCTTTCTCTCTAATTTTCGTTCGTATCTTTTTCGCAAGAGACAGGAAGAGGAAGTTGATTTAAATCTCAGTACGTAGACATGACGCAAGGAAAAGGGTTGAGAATAGGAGTAAACGTTTTATGATCTACAAAGCATTTATTTGTAACTGTTATACTACAAAAAAAGGTGTCCAGCTGATTAGCTGGGGGCGGGACTGACATAGCCGAGGGTCTGTAAAATACTGTAAATCAAATTGAATTCGTCTATGAGCGTGTTAATACTGGGGGGCAGTCGGTTAGTACTTTGAAGCCGGTCAAGTAATACTCGAGTCTGAGGAAGCAGTTGCGTGCTTATGAATCTCGTTACAATGGGGATCGTTCCATTTATCGCACCTTCAATCTGTGAGACTGCCCCACTGGTGAAGAAACTAAGAGGGTCCTGCACTACTTCGGTCAGATTCACCCCACTGGGGAGGAGATTAAGAGGGTTCTCTATTACTTCGGTCAGATTCACCCCACTAGGAAGGAGATTAAGAGGGTTCTGTATTAATCCGGTCAGATTCACCGTCCGGAGGCTCGACAGTAGAGGCTGGAGAGTCGGTGGTATCATAGTCGTCACGGAGAACAGCGATCTCCGACTTCTAGGATTGCCACTCGATTGGCTTGGAGTCACCTGACACAAGGCGTTCAGCGGAAGGTCGAACAGACTGAATATCCTGCCGATCAAGTTGCATATCTCGTTGAGAAGTATTTGGAGAAAGTTCTGAACACTTGCCACAATGGTCTGTTCCAGTTGCAGAGCATTGTTCTCGACCAATTGCGTGAGCCCACTGGTCAGGTTTGGGAGGAAATCTGTCAAAGGCGAAAGTCATCGCGTTCAAAGAATTTGCACTGTTCGGTTTTCTTGCGTTCGAGAGAATCGTAGAAGTACCACAGAAAATTGATGCGAATAAAAAGCGCCGATCGGAGATCCTACTCTCGATCGATCGCGAAGAACTTACCTGGACTGAAGAGCGGCAGGGTGGCCTGGCCATGGCAGGGCGCAACATATACCGAGCCGCAGATGAAAGCGGATAGCAGAAAGAACGTGAACGCGTTCATCGCGAAATAGTCTAAACCGTAGTCGCCGCAAACTTAGACCTGATTCACGTTCGGCGATCGAGTTTTAGCCTTTATCCGTTCGCGATTACGCGGAGCTGTCATTTTCGTATTATCAATGCTAATTTACGGCCTTGCACGGTTTTCGCCTGTCGATGATACACCTCGGGACGAGGTGCCCCGGACACGGAAAATTGGCCACGCGCGTAAAACGCTTGTCAGTTTTACCTTTTATGGTCTTTAATCGGCGCTTATCGCGACACGTTAGTCAACCTTCGTTATCTATGAGACTAAGGAGCGAAGGAGACGACACCTGTTTAGAATATCTAAGGCGTAGCTAATTAACAATTTCTTTGAAAACAACAAGTCGGTTACCCTCGTTTATTTATCGTTCTTCTCTCGTTCGTTTATTTTATTATTATTTTTCGTCGAACCGTCCTCGACTGTTCGTCTCGAGGAGGTGGAACGATTCGCTCGGGGACATTCGTGACGTTTCTCGTTTGCCTTTAAGAACTGGACAACGATGTTTGCTGAGTTTGGTAAACATCGAATTCGGTTCGAATCGGTCACGCGAACGAATCGGTCACGCGAACGTATCGGTCGTGTAACCGTACGCTCGCGTATGCACGATCCAATGTAGTTTACGAACGAATCACGATCGATGCTGGAGTATATGTAACTTTGTTGTGGTTTCGCGAAAAGTGGTTAAGGCTAGGCAACTATCGACGCGGATCATCAGATCCGATTGCCCGATAAAACGTAGAGTCACATGCACGGGGGTAGTTCAGATGGTGTTCTCGAGATCAGTCGCGCTGGACGAGAGAAGAAGAGTCGAGGTTCGGGAGAAACCGCTTCGACGAGAATGCCTCGATGGGAATCTCGCGCGATGACGTTGCTCCTGGGGTTGCTGTTCGTATCGAAGAGGCTCGTCGTAGCCGAGGAGTCTCTTCTCGTGAGGCCCATCCAAGTTTATGAGGGCCTGATCAAGGGTGTTCACGATTACTTCAACAACACCTGTATAATACTCTTTCACGGGGCGACGAAGTTGGTCAAAATGGAGGGTGAGCGAACAGGCGAGGCTACTGCATCTCTACAGCTCACGGTTCCCCGACGCGTTCCGGGACTGAGAGAAATGGAACGTCTGTTGGCGTTGCAGAGATACTTAAGCGGCTCCCTGTCCGTTCGGACCGCGATCATGGATTTCCACATGTTCGAGACGCGAGTAGGTCGAACGACTCGTCCGTAGAACCGCTCGATCCCAACCAGAGTCTGTCGTTTCAGGTCGGGAAGACATATCATCACATTAAGAGGCCGTTGTTCGTGCTGTTGAACGATCTCGACGACATCAGGGATCAGTTTGCTTCGGTAAGTATAGCGAGGATTGCGAGTGAACCGTATGAGCGGGTCCGATAGGCATGGGAAAAGGAAGGATACGATGACAGGTCTCGAAGTGGATCGCGATGGCCTATCCGACGTGGCTGCTGTTCCTGAGGGACGACACCGCGCCCGAGCAGTTCCTGGCGAACGTTTACGTGCCGTTCGACTGCGTTCTACTGGTCGCTCGCAGGGACACTGAGGGAAGAGGCGAGGTGGTTCGGGACATGTACCGGATCGGTAACGAGAATCATTTGAGATCGATGAGGTTTGGCGCGTGGGACCCGGCTCGCGGCTTCCAGGGACCCACGCTCGGATTGTATCAACGCAGGCGCGATCTCCACGGGCATAATATAAGAGTCGTTTCCGTGCAGGTGAGTCGCCGCGTAACCCTTTTCGAAGATCGAAGCTTTGGGAGACAGCGGTATTTCATTCTGTTTCACGGCAGGATCCTCCGGTCTCGCGGATTCTCCGGGATGAGGATAGTCAAGCGTATGGTATCGGCGGGTTTTTCGGCGAGGTGATACAACTGCTGCAAGAAGGAATGAATTGCACGTCAGTGTAACGTCGCGCGTTTAGATCGAACGAAAACGGGCGGTGGACTCCTGCCTGTTTCACGCGGACGATCCCTTGTCCTCTTCGGGCGCCGGGACGTCCGTCGTCGATGACGGCGTCACGTCGTTCATCCTTTTCTGTCTCTTCCTGTCGCACTCGTCCTCCAATTCGCTTTCGGCCTTTCTCTTGACTCCGCGTTCGCGAATCTCTTTCAATTGCCTGGCAGTTTCTCTCCGAAAGTACTCGTCTTGACTGGCAGCAGACTTCTCTTCCCACCAATTCCTTTTTCTACCGTCGCCGCTGCGTCGATATCTCTCGTAGTTACGCCGGGAGACCATTGTGGTACCGCGCCATAACGCCGAGCATCTATGCGTTACACGTTACTCAGCTGAAGCAACTTCCCGGGAATATCGTGATAAAGAAGTATTGCATCGTCGAAGGGCTAGGGAAAGAAGGGTTAAAACGCGTTTCAAATCACGTATGCACCTACGGTGAGGCACCTCTTCTGGGAGTGACTGGGAGTTCTAAGCATCGCGTTAACCCTCGAAACATTCTCGCCGAAGCGGTGGAAATGGACAGCCGGAGTCTCGGTGGTAGGACGTAGGCAGGAGTCCTCGTTCTCCGTTACGCACTCGATGGGACTGACGATCGAGCATCGCGAGATCGTTCTCGATCGTGTCGCTGACAACTTCGCGAGGGGATCGAGCAACGATCTCGGGTTTCCTGATTGCCGATGTCGATTACAGATTCAGTTTCACGGAGGCCAAGTCGTGGGGCGTTAGACAGCGCAATGGCTCGTGGACGGGTTCGATCGGAATGCTGGTGGAGAACCAGGCCGACCTCGCGGCCACCGAATTGATGATGACGTCCGACCGGCTGGACGTCGTTAAATTCACCACTCCCGTCTATTCGACGAAGTAAGCTTCGAAAGATGGAATTTCAGAGATAAATAAATAATCCGCGTAATATACGTTTGTCATAACGAGATAACACGCGGTTCAGATGTCGGGTTTTCATCAAGAGACCGGATACCACAGCCGTGAAATGGAACGCGTACTTTGCGCCGTTCGCCGTGAACATATGGAACGCGCTCGGGTCAATGATCATACTCGTAGGGTTGATGATAGCCGGAATGGACGCGTTCTCGAAGAAATCGGAATGGGTACCAGCGGAAGAAGCCAGGACCCCAGTCAGAATATCAGACATTGTATTCCACGTGTTCGGCGTGTTCTGCGGGCAGGGTGAGTGCTCCGTTCAGGTGTTCGTCTTACTTCTTTGATCAGAGTTTGGTCCTCGGTTTTTTAACGAGACGTTCCGAAACAGGCATGGAACCGTCGTCGTCGGATTCTGTACGCTTGGTTCACTTGAGCGTTCATTTGATGGCCGTAGTCGTTCTCGCAGCCTATTCCGCGGCGTTGATCAGTTACTTAGCAATCAAGACGTTCGTAATGCCGTTCACTACGATGCAGGGTTTACTGGACGACGGTAGTTATCGATTCGCGGTGGTCGGCGATTCCGCGGATTTCAGTTTCTTCGAGGTAAATTCTGTTCGACAGGGAAGAAAGACGGGATATAAAGTAGCATCGGTTCTCGCCGACAGAACACCACTGACCCTGTGCTCAGCATCATGTTTGAGCAATTGCTGACGTTCGAGTTCGATCTGCCGGTGAATTATCTCGACGGCTTGACGCGAGTCTGTCGGCAGGACAAGTACGCGTTCATGACTCTGGACAACATGGCTTCTGTGCTGCAAGGAGACGTCGAATGCTTTTTGGAACCTCTGGACACGATGATGCAAACCACGATAGCAATGGCAGTGCCGATGCACAGTCCCTACCGCGGGATCATAGACACCAAGTGAGCGTTTTTATATTCGATAGGAAATTATGTCGTTATACGAACAGAAACTGTTAGTTCAAATTCGATTCTTCTCTTCGTTTTCCAGCATTCTTCTGCTCCGCGACAGCGGCATTCTTCAGCGGCTGCTAAAGCTAGAATGGTCGAGGAACGCGAATCGGGTAAGTGGCCGGAAATTGCAGCTACGCAGTCGCGTGTTCAATTGATCGTTCATTCAGCGAGCCTCGAACCGTTTCAGGCTAAATCCGGATGGACCTCGGTAGAGCTAGAAGACGCGACGCCGTTGCTCGTTCTCATGCTCGGCGCTTTCGTAGTCACCATGCTGGTGTTGCTGGCGGAATACATGGTCGCTCGAAATCGCGAACAGCGGCGGCGACCGGATGCGAACTGAATGACCATAATTCCCCGCGAGTACTCGTAATTTGTCATGGGTAGTTGAATCGAAAGCGAGAAAGAAGAAGGATAAATAAAGCTGCGAGAACGTTTATTGCTTCGTTATTGTTCCAAGTAAAAAATCTCGAGAAAAAGCTTCTTTTAACTAAAGCTTATCTGGCTCTGAAAATCGGCGGTTTAGATTCCGTAATTATTCTGCGTGTCCTGCCATGCGTTCCACTTGTCCCAGGACTTGTCCACGGACACGAAATTCTTCACGCCGTCCTGAAATTCGAACGAGTTCATTAAAATCGGCATCAAACGCGTGCAACGCAGATCGTGCGTACCCTGAAGAGAACGTTGGTACGGCCGCTCCATTCGCCGAACAGGTTCAGGATATCGGGCTTCTTCGAGAAGAAGCTGCTGGCGGCCAACGCGCCGTGCGTAAGCTCTTCCAAAGCGTTCGCGGTTTTAGCGCCAGAGCTGACGATCACTCTCGGTGGTTCCAGACCCAAATTACATCTTTGCCACTCGTCGATCTTCGCCACACCGCCGTCCGGGCAGAGCAGCTGCAGTTCAGATTTCGCCGGTTCAGAGAGGTTCGCCAACGCGGGCATCGGGAGGAACGCGACGTCTCCCTTCCCGGCTAGCAAACAGCTGGATGCATCGAAACGTAGATTGAACGATTTGTCACTGCGGTGATTCATACGACAGATTCGCTTTACTCACGCGAGGGCTCCCTCTCCGCCTCTGTAGGCCTCCGCCTCGTTCGGCTTACATTTGGTCGCGGCTCGGACCCGATCGTCGTTAGCCGCGATGCTTCCAACGCATTGCTGGCACAGTTTCGAGTCCACTGGAGCTCCAGGGGCGCACGATCCCGAGAAAAGAGTCTCCAAATCGTTTTCCGAGTTGATCAAACCCTTTTTCTTCAGGATGTACACCGGCGCCAACCAACCGGCGAAGTCTCCCTTGTATCCACTGTGGCAGGACTTCTTTCCTCTCAGATCCTCTGAAACGCGAACTCGCAAATTAAAACGCGATGCGATTCGAGAATCGATGGAACGTGAATGAACGTTACCTAGTTTGTTCATCGAAGAGGACTTCTTAATAACCGCCACCGCTGGCCTCTCGCTGAGACTGGTTGATCCCGGCCCGTACGATTCCGCGACTATCGGCGTCGTGTTCAATTCTTGATTCGCGCGGAGAACCGAGCCCCCCTCGATGACGGCCAAGTCCGCGTCTCCGTCCTTGATAGATTGCAAGCAGCTCTCCTTGTTCTTTTGCAATAGACATTCCAACTTCGGTCTCACCTCTCTGATAAAATATCAATAATAAGAGACGTAACAAAGCGATATCGTTTCTCGTTCGTTAACTACCTCGAGAAGGCTGCTCTCGATATGACTTGACACTTCTCGAGAGCTTCTTGGCTCCAGACGCACCAACGCGCTTTCTTGCCAACGGCACCGGAGTCCCTTTCGATCACGTCCAAGTACTTCGAGTTTATCAGATGATTTTCTGGGAGGATTGGCGGTGCAGCAACAGCCAGAGTCTTCTCGTCTAATAGCATGATGTCCTTCCACCAATCCGCCTTCTCCTCTTCGCCCAGTTTTCCCAGATCCGTTAATTCCTGCACGTTTCATTTCGTATAAAATTACTGAAAGCCTCCCACGAAGCGATTCGTTCTCCGTTCGTCCAACGCGATACACACCTTTTGAACCGCCTCCACGTCCTTCACGGCTTCGTTGGTCATGTATCCTTGCCAAGGCCTGGCAGCCCAGGTGCACGGTTTCGTGGTCGCGTCAATCGGTACCTTGGTACCATCGGGGCAGAAGTATCGGAAATCGGCTGGGTTCTCCGTGCTCGGAACCGCTGGCGACACTCCGACGGGCAGTCCGAAGAATCGTTTCACGTAGATCACTTTCGTCCAGGCGACTTCGCCTCCGTTATGCGCGAGACATCGTAACGCTCCTTCATACCCGGAGTAGATATCTGGGTAGTCGCAGACGTCGGGCTTCTCACATAGAGCGCACATGTTCGAATACGTTTCCTCTGTAAAAACAAATTTCTCTTTCGATTCACGATCCGGTCACTCCCTCGCTCGACGCTTACTCAGTCTGCGATTGATCGCCGGATCCTGGGACCACTTTCCGACCAAGCATCCCTTCGAGAAGAGAGAACTCAATGCTCGTAACTCGTTCTCGCGCGCCGAGTACTCCGGATCGTGCAAATTCTGCAGTACGCCCATCGCGGTCAGTTTCGTGATCGGTATCTTGTAGCCTACGTTACGACCCACGCCCGTGTGACACGATTTCAACCCTCGCAATCCTTGCACGTTGTCTATCTTCAGGTCCTTGTGGATCACCGCTACGGCCTCGTACCGGTACGGAGCCATCGGTTCCTCCTTCGTTCTTATCTACAAATACATTTCCGCGATGGAACATGTATATACATATGCATCTTTGAATCCGAATTCGTATTGCTTCACTGTGACTAGTCATTCTGTATGACGAAAATCGTCTCTACCTGCTCGACGACGCTGTACCCTGCGCTGGAGGCTAGCTCGTTCTTCGCCGCTAGGTACATGTCCTCCGGGTCGACGGCTACCACGTCGGCTTCCTTCCTACCGACCTTCTCGATGCATTCGTAACGATCGCGACCGACGACGCATGATACAGGGATTCCTTTGACGGCCGAGTCTTTGATCATGTTCGCGCAGTCCTTCCAATACACGCTGGGGACGCAGATTGTAACTGTGGCAACCAGGGTAAATCAGAGTTTAAACGCTGTACGCTCGACTCATTGGATTTTAGTTTAACATGAACATAGACGGTCGTGTGCACTTCGGGCCAAAATGCGACGAGTCGGGTACTTACAGATTCTGCCGGAACCGTCTTTAGCCGCGGCGGCGAGTAGCACCGCGTTCGCGACGAACGCGAAAATCACGCCGGTCGAGACGAGTCCCATTGTCACGTTGAAAAAATCGCGGAAAAACTGTAAGAGTCGATCGTCGGATGGACTCTGTCGAGCGGCTACACGATCATCCTTATATATATAGGAACGGCTTTTTCCTCATCGTGCATAGTACCTGGAGGGAGGCATTAAACGCGGATAGGCGACACGACCTCGTCGGGATTATCGCTTTCTCTCTTTCTCCTCATATGTCGGATCCCCTCTGCTGGTATCTCAGGTAAACGCATCTGCGTATGCGTTCGTGCATGCGAATTCGTTAAAAAGTTTCTTAGCTCCTCCTCTCATCTCCCAGGACGTTCGCTATTAAAAATCGTAGCTTCGGTAGCCATGTTTACCGATTGGTCGATCGCGACACCGGCCTCAGTGACCTGTGATTCCCCACGCGGATAATCTTCAAGGTCTCGATCGAGCGATCATTTGAAAACGAAAACAACTGCACCGATAACCCCACTGCATTCATCGATAGTCACTATATTTACCACGGGATTAACGCTACACCGATTTATTATAATAAAACGAGTGACTGTATCATTTACTTCGCTATATAAGGACAGGAGGAAAAGATAAAATATGTTCCAGGAAAGTCCAGAACCGGGAAACACAAACCGCGACCCACGAGACCTGATCGTGCTTGCAAATAGATACTAATGAGATACTGTTAGAAATTATGTTTCTTATTTCACAGATTGATATGTTGGAGGGTCAGATATCATTCTTTTTGATAAGAAATTTTTTAATACAGTGCAATTTATTCTATGATACATACATACATATGTGTAATAGAAAGAGCGATTATTCAAAAGCGAAATCTTAAAGTCGGATAAGTTCTAAGTTTGGAAACTTCTAAGTAATTCTCTAGGATGGATAACTGGAGCAAGTTATGGCGAAGCCGTCGCGCGAGACACGCCTTTCGCTTTATGGCTCGCATTTTCCTTCGTCGAAACACGTTAATCCTTCTACGAAAAGGATCACGCGTCGCGACGGACAGATCGTCTCTCTCGACCCTCGCGCGGGCAATGCGCTCTTCCAACTCCGCGTTCTTTCTACGCCAATATTTGATCTCGTCTGCCAGTTTGCCTTTTTTCCGTTCGATCGCGTCGGGAACCCACGGCATGAGAGTTTTTTCTTTCTCTTGGAAAGATTCCAGGGATTCTCGCAGGACTCTAGTAACCTAAAGACGAACGAATGTTTATTTATTTATTTATTGCGAGGATTAAAAATACAGGAAGGAATATAAACGAGTGGGAGAATTGAAGTAGTAGATTTTACGAACAATCAAACCGCCGTCAACAGTTTATATCCGAGTACAAAGGAAACTCGTACCTTGACGGCATCTAATTCCTTCAACAGCTCGCTTAGATGACAGAGTCTCGTTTTGGCTCGAGCGTGACGCCATTCCTCTAGGGAAACGATATCTCCGACATTCGCGAGTCGACGTTCCGACACAGACCTTTGTCTCTCGGCTTCCGCAATCGCGGTAATCACAGCGCGCAACTCCTCGCGCGGGATAAGAACAGCGTCTTGGCAGTCGGTACGCGGACAGCCCTCGATCCTCACTTGGACCTGCTCCGCTTTTAGAACCAACGCGACTTCCTGCTCGTCCGTGAAATCTGTCAAGGCCGCTTCCATCCGCTCGATCGTCTGTCTGTGTCGCTTGACCGTAGCTCGAGCGATCGTGCACGCGTTTCGTAGGAACGCCAGGCTCTGCTCAGCTTCCGCTAGTTCAATCGCGCGTGTTTTTACCTTTTCGAGGAAGTGATTTATTTTTTTAAAGGAGTCAAAGGATTCTGATTCTAAGAATAGGTGAGACGCTCACTTTTATTTCGGCGTCCAGCTTGAGCCGTCTGTGACGGCACAGGTTGTGCCAATGGCTCGGTTCCAAGCGCAAGGACAAGTCCAGCGTAGCGTCCAGCTCGTTCATCGCTCGCAAGTAGCTGAGACACTCGGGAGACAAGATCTCGGAGGTTTTCTCTTCTACCACGCACTCCGCTAATTCGGCTAGAAACGCGACGGACGTGCAGTAAGCAGCGGCGAGCATCTTCGGCCTCTTACGATACTGTCGAACCAGATACTCCGCTGTTGACGGTTTCAGCTCGGAGCATTCTGCTCGAAACTTAGCCTCCAGGGTTTTATCTCGTTTGCACGCGTTCTCGTAGCTGAGCTTCGACTCGCTCAGTTCCGTCTCAAATCGATCGCACTCCTCGGTCAAACTCCGCACTCTTTCCGTCGCGGGTACCAGTTTCGATTCGACGGTGCCACGAATTTCGCGGTTCGCCTGGACGATTCTCCGGTGACGGAGGATCGCTCGTACTTTGAACAGCACCTGCGAGAGAGTCGACTGCTCGACTCGTACCTTCTCCGTGGCTAAATTCTTCAACTTGTCGTCGAAATTTCTTAGACTTTGAAAGAAATCCTCTGAAATCGAGATCGATTCATCACGGAGGATAATAACAATTAGATTGCAGATTTGAATGAACAACGATTCTACCTCTAATTCGTTCTATCTCAGTTTCGAGCAGCGTCCTATACTCTTCCCGAGCGGCTTCTTGGGCATGAATCTTTTTATCGTACGACTCGATCGCGCGAATATCTTCCTCCGTGTAATTGGAAGGATCTTTCAAATCGAGACAGTCCGGCTTTGGAACGCTTTTCTTTGCATTGTCTTGCAATCTGTGAAAGGCTACTATTTACAGTCGAATATTCTAAGAATAGGTGAGACGCTCACTTTTATTTCGGCGTCCAGCTTGAGCCGTCTGTGACGGCACAGGTTGTGCCAATGGCTCGGTTCCAAGCGCAAGGACAAGTCCAGCGTAGCGTCCAGCTCGTTCATCGCTCGCAAGTAGCTGAGACACTCGGGAGACAAGATCTCGGAGGTTTTCTCTTCTACCACGCACTCCGCTAATTCGGCTAGAAACGCGACGGACGTGCAGTAAGCAGCGGCGAGCATCTTCGGCCTCTTACGATACTGTCGAACCAGATACTCCGCTGTTGACGGTTTCAGCTCGGAGCATTCTGCTCGAAACTTAGCCTCCAGGGTTTTATCTCGTTTGCACGCGTTCTCGTAGCTGAGCTTCGACTCGCTCAGTTCCGTCTCAAATCGATCGCACTCCTCGGTCAAACTCCGCACTCTTTCCGTCGCGGGTACCAGTTTCGATTCGACGGTGCCACGAATTTCGCGGTTCGCCTGGACGATTCTCCGGTGACGGAGGATCGCTCGTACTTTGAACAGCACCTGCGAGAGAGTCGACTGCTCGACTCGTACCTTCTCCGTGGCTAAATTCTTCAACTTGTCGTCGAAATTTCTTAGACTTTGAAAGAAATCCTCTGAAATCGAGATCGATTCATCACGGAGGATAGTAACAATTAGATTGCAGATTTGAATGAACAACGATTCTACCTCTAATTCGTTCTATCTCAGTTTCGAGCAGCGTCCTATACTCTTCCCGAGCGGCTTCTTGGGCATGAATCTTTTTATCGTACGACTCGATCGCGCGAATATCTTCCTCCGTGTAATTGGAAGGATCTTTCAAATCGAGACAGTCCGGCTTTGGAACGCTTTTCTTTGCATTGTCTTGCAATCTGTGAAAGGCTACTATTTACAGTCGAATGCAAAACAAAATATCAAAAGCTGAATGCATGTTTCGGTGTTCAAACGATAAGAGAAATGAAACAGATTTTCTAAACTGATACGATAGATATTTTATTTTGTATAAGAGAACCAGAATTAATCAGATGCAGTACCTAAGTTCCAACACCCCATCCATCATTCGTTCGAGCGTCTGTCGATAAAAATCGTCTTTCTCTTCGACAGCTTCTTCGCATTCTCTAGATCGCATTTGATCGACCGATTCATCGGAGCTCTGAACGAATTCGTCCCAGGCTACTTCGCCCGGAGTTACCAACAATTTCGAGCTCGCGTCGATGTTAAAAGTGTGTTTCAATTCCTCGATCAGGCGACTCGTTTCCTTCGCGCGCTCCCGCGCAACCTTCGTCTCCCTCCTCTTCGTGGATTGCATCTTTCCGGTAATAGCAATGTTTTATAGTTTACATAAAAAAGTTATTTAGTTTGTGCGCGTTTAAGGCTGACCTCATCAAAACGTTCATTGAACGCTACTTTCGATTCTCGCTCACGCTGTCCCGCGATAGCGCACGCTTCGAGAACATCGACGAAGCCACGGCACGGAGGATTCTCGACCTCGACTCGCATCGCCTGTTCCCTCTCCTCCTCTTCGTTCTCTAGTCTATGCGGTACAACGAAAAACGAACGAGATCCCAATCTCTTCCTTTCTGGGAGAACAGGTATACGCTTTAGTGCTTAATTACCTGGACACCGATTCCTTCATCTCGACGGAGAATCGACACCAAGCCGTAAAGCTTTCCTCGGACGGTTCAAGTTTTACGAGGGGATAGTTGGTGACTTCAGTCCGACCGAAGAAAGGGGAGATCGTTTTCGGTCGAACCAGCAGGGGATCCAAAAATCGTTTACGCAGGTAATCGGAGGACCGATCGAGACGCGCGATCCTCTCCTCGGCGTTTCTCAAAAACGCTTCTTCTTGGGATTTACATTCGGCTATTTTACGTTCTCGCGTTTCTCGATCGAGATCGAACGCGGAAACTGGAAGTCGGATCTCCGATGGGAGCGTCTCGTTCAGATCGAGTAACTTCTTCACCTGATCCAAACATCGATTCTTTTTTTTACTCGTCGCAATTAATTCAAACTCCAGTCTATTGAATGGAAACTTTTAAATTCTATGAGAGCTACAGTTTATGGCAGATAATGAAATTAGAATTTGTAAGGCGGATCGTTTAAGGAGAGAATCATGAAAGGGGTATTGTTTTCACCCGATGCTTTAAGTGGTCCCAGTCGTCGAGAATTGCAAGCCTCGTCGCGACAGCTTGTTTTTCCTCGGCCATTGACCGTCGTCGCATCGTCGTTTCTATCCACGTTTCCCAGCCCTCCTCCGCGTCCTCCTCTTCGAAACGGGCGGGAATATTCCATCGCGCGAAACTCGTCGACTTCGAACTGGCTCCTCGCCCGACCGTCCTGATCCCAGCGAATTAATCGAGCAGCGAGAAAAGAAAATAGATGAAAATCGTCGAGAGGAAACAAACCGGTATGGCAGCTTGCTGGCGATCAGGTCTCCGTTTCTGCCGAGAGAGACTATCGCGTCGTCGGCGAGCACCGCGCAACGGACGCCTCCTTCGTCGCGATGATGTGCGACGAACAAGGCGAGCACTCGCCGTGGATCAGCGAGATCCCTGAGAACGACTAGCCCATCGCGACCATAGGTCAGCAGCAACGATTCGTAAATCTGGACCTCGATTCCTTTCATTTGATGCAACGACGGTAGAGCCTCTGAGAGGGAAGCTAGATTCTCCTATGAGACGAAGTTATGTCGGATTGCTCTGACGATTTTTGGATCTTCGCCGTTACTAATGATCGATACCTTCAACTCTATTCGATGCAGCTGTTTCGTCAAATATGGAATTCCTATTAGTCGCATCTTTCCTCCGTAATGAATACTTTCAAAGGAAGATGGTAACTCCGTCACGCGTTCTCGCACTGGATCAGAGAATCGACAAGAGTAAACCGCGATTTCGTTCCCGGTTCGGGAATCCCCGCAGAGGACTAAGGCTCTCGCACTTTGTTCCGTCTCGTAAATCAGAAAGTCGATCACCTGACGCAAATATTTGTAATGAGACGGTATCTGTCGCATATCTCGAAAGAGAACGGACTGTAGGCTCACTCTTTTCTCGACGTCCAGCCAAGCCATGACTTTCATCGACGTTTCGATGCCGAGTAGCAATAGAAACAGTCTCCCCAACGGGGTAGCCGCAACCCCGAGAAGTCGGCCACCCTCGGAGAACTTGACGAGATTGAACGGTTCTCGTTGAAGGTGAGCGCAGCCAGTGATCTTCGGAAAACGAGGCGTGGATGCGTCCACAAGAACGCAATTTCCTGTGACGCTGCAGCACGCTAGTATCGGTAACACCGGATGGAAATTCGAATGACTAACTGAAACGTATTTCAACGTAGAATACTTCGTAAATCCCAGACGAGAAAATCTCTTTCCCTTGCCGACCTTTTCCGTGATGAGATAACCGTTTCGTTTGGGACACGAGATCTCCTGTGGCTGCCTCGAGAATCGTCAGACAGTCGGTTCGATCCAAAGCTCCTAAGTGAAAATCGGACAAACGTCCGAGGACCTCGTAGTTCGCTCGATCCTTCCTTGACAGAAACTCGATGCGAGGAGAACGAAGTACGTGCATTTCATAGAGATCGCCGTTTTCACCGAGAATCACGATTCGACCTCGCCGCGAGTCGCTCTCCGCGTGCCTCGGGTACGACGGCAACGAGTGAGTCCAAATCGGCGTCCATTCGTCGTTACGACTCTTTCGTTGGTTTTTATAAAACTAGAAGCTTGAAGTTCTCAGTGTCCGCGGATTAATTCCATTGCTTTTAATTATTGTAATACACCGCGAATCTGAGTCGTTATTTTATGAACTGGTGAACGAACCTACCGTGGCTCGAACGTCGTTGTCCGATAAGGATTCCACGATTATCACTCCCTCCTTTTGAGCAATCAGCATGAGTTTACTCGACAAACGATCCTCGTCGGCTTTGACGATTGTCCGAACGCGACAATTGTCGTCCTCTTGTCTGTCGAAATCGACCGACCAAACATTGCGAAGCTCGTCGCAGCAGAACAGAGTTCCATCGGGAGACCAAGTACAAGAGATGAGCGACGCTTCATCCGTTTCGATCGGAAACAGACGGGTAGTTCTCGAGCACGTTAAGATCCGATGCACGGATAATACGCGAGTCGATGCCGTGAATCGAGATACCAGATAGGGTGAATCGTTCGAACACCTGTAAGCTTTGTATTCGTATCATCCGATCATACGGTGTCACCGTGACGATAAAGCTGTGATACCCAGCCGTACAACGTTTATCTGTCTAATTTGATCGTAGTAACAAACGAAAGTAATACCATTATTATCTACCCGATGCGATAGATTCTGTTTACTCACGCGATTCGCGTGACGGCTACGTCGAACGTAGCAGGATCTCCCGCGATCGTCGTCAGCCGTTCGCCGGTTCTCCATCGCCAAAGCGTCAGCTGAAAGTCCGGAAAAGTTGCTTGCCCGACGAGATACTCCGTACCGGCGAACGCGCAACACAGATACCCGATCGCTTTTTCACTCTCTGCGCATCGACTGATTCTTCGCATCGTCGGATAAGCGAATACCGAGACTCGGGGATTAGATCTTCTCTCGACCACGGAGAAGATCGGTGCCAGCTTATGACATTCATAATAATCGATTCAATACCCTTTTCATATGAGATGAGAAACGAGTCGACGTTTATGATTCAAGAAACGAGAGGGAATTCAGCTCACCGTCAATCCTGCTAAACAGGAGACTCCGTCTCCTCTTTCGTCGTCTGCGAATCGTTCGATCCGCGTTTTCCAATTCCCACCTTTCGTCGGTTCGTGAAAACGAAGATGTATACCTGAGGCCATCGCTATAGCGTCTCGACCTACGAACGCGAACTTCCGACAGTTTCCAAATTTTATCCACCTGCGTGGAACAATATCGTTGTCACGATTAAGATAGAAACGCGTATCTAGTAGACGAAACACTTACGACGTTTCGACGTTTACGAACGGCATGATATACGCGTTAATTAAAAGCGGATCGAGTCCCAGATGGCCCGTTTATTCGCGTTGCCCAGGAACCAAACCACGAGGCATCGATCGAGTTTCCCTTTCCGTGAACGCGTCGGCACGCGCCGTGACCGATTTCCAAGTGTGCCAGTGGATCGGGTGTATCGTGGGAGGTTCGACGGAACCGTTATTGGAAGATCGGGCGTCGCATAACGATTGCATCGGACCCGCCCGGTCCCGATCCAAAGGCGAGAACAATCGTCGAATACAGAGCTCTAGGACGACCGTTACGCGTTTAATATGCTCCGCGACGAGTCGTTTATGTTTCGTTCGAGGGGCCAAGAAGCCTCGAAGGAAAACAGGCTTCAATGTTCCCTTGCTCGTCGAATCGTTCTCACTCGAAAACTCCGAGCTTCGCGAATCATTACGAAAAATCGTTTCCAAACGACGCGTTTCTATCTTAATCGAGCTACGAGCAGTGAGCGATGATCTCAAAGAATAGGACGAGTCCGCGAGGGTTTCGCGTTCTCGCGTCGCTGTTCTTCATCATCGGAATCGCATCCGCGAGTTCAAAGTCCGCGAACAATACCACGATCGTTCGGGCCAAACCGAGCGAAGACGGGGCATCTCTTCTGCCGATGGAAGCGCGAAATTCGGAAGTGCTGATCGATGCTCCGTCGACGAAACCATTGACGAAGATCGTCGGTCCGACGACACGGAACGGAGACAGCTATCTGGAAGCTCTGAAGCACTCTCGAACCAGCACGGATCCGCGCGAAGGGATCGTACCTTCTAGCGGACAGACGCCGATCAAGTCTGGATCGTTTCAACGGAGGAAAGAAGGACCAGTGTTCGTCGCCTCCTCGCGTGTTCAGAACGAGCCCGACCGGGACGGATATTCTATGGTTCCAAGCGATTCGTACACGTTACCGAGTCGAACGTCGTCTCCTAGAATTACTTACGGACCACCGGTGCAGCAACCCCCTCGGCCCGTTTACGGGCCAGCTTTCAACGATTATCCTTCTTCGGATCACGGTTCCTACTTACCGCCCCATCAAGGTGAGGGGAGAGGTATCGTATTAAAAGCCCAATTATCTCGGCAATTCTAATTCAAAAAACCATAACTAGATTTTTATGCACCTATGAAAGAAGTGTGTTGAATTTTGAACAGTGCATTCGATATGCAGGAGCGTGGAACTATTGTAAGCCAAGTGGGTGCCATGACATTTAAGGATGTATTGGCTATACAGTCGATCCCAAAAGTTTATGTACTTTAGAAACGCATTTTTTAAAAAGAAATCAGACGTCGGAAGAACATTGCTAATAATAAACAACAAAAAAAAATTTTCGATTTTTCCGAGATTTTTCCAAGGGGTATCCCTTCAATTTCTTCCAAATTTTCGTTTTTGGCCAATAACTCCCAAACCGTTGGACATACGGAAAAATTGCATATGACCTTTCTTGTAGAGGACGACGAGATCTACAATTTCTGAATAAAATTTCGCTAGCATCAGTAGTTAACGAGTAATTTGCAAAAAACT
>NW_017179105.1:3178654-3242838 GCF_001652005.2 Ceratina calcarata
TTAAATACTCAAGTTAGAAGAAAAATACATAGAATCTTTCTTGTAGAGGACATCAGTGCCTACAATTTCTGTATAATAAACTTTTCGCTATCATCAATAATTAATTGGATATTTCCTTCTATACTTTTTAGCACGTAGCTATTTATTATTAGCATTATTCTTCCGACGTCTGATTTCTTTTTAATTATAGGAAATGCGTTTTTCTAAGGTACATAAACTTTTGGGATTGACTGTATAGCTAGTACATCCTTAATTCATATATGCGAATTACATCTACGTTCCTCGATTCTTATCATCTGATCTCTGAATTTGGAATAGTTTTTCGATCCGAATCATGAAGTGACTCAATTCTAATCAATCGTTGCAGCCTACGGGCCGCCAGCATCGGCTCCAGCTCCCGCACCTGTCTACGTCCCATACGGAGCTCCCGAGTCGGTTCACCTAGGGCTACCCTCTATCGACTTCTCGCTGCCGTTCTCTCTTAAACTGAACGCATTCACCTTGGCCAAGATAATTCTGAAACTGGTCATCTTTAAAATGATCGTCAAGTTCATCGCCGTCATCTGTCTCCTGTTGTTCATTCCGAAGCTCGAAATAAAAAAGAACAAAGGTGGCATGCAAAACGACGACGACGACGAGGAAGACGAAGGACGCGCTCTGTCCAACAGTAAATTTCGTTTTCTTAACTCATTAGTCTCTCGTTCATCTTATTAGCATTTCACTTCGGAGCTAACGAATCACCGACGTAACTAAAAACGGGTTTCGCATTCGGTTTCAGCGAATTGGAGAGTGCGGGACCGGCTGAACACGTTGACGCTGGCGGTGAACGAGGCCATGAGGCAACACGGCGTCGACTGCGCGACGCTTGAATGTCGAATCGGGAGAGCGTTCGAACGCGAGAAATCCTGGCCGGACTACGAGCAGCTGTTGCAAAGTTACCTGTTGGAGGAAACGCGAATCGCCCGAATGAACATTTAGCGCTGTGCTTCGCTGGTTTCGAAGCGTCACGCGAACACGCGGTCCGATTCCTTTCGTCGAGGCCGCGAAGGGAATACGAGAGATCATCACGATTGATAGTCTTTCCTCTGCTCGCGTATTTAATTCGTCTCATTACACGTTGCAATGTATTATACAATAATATAATTATAGGTATACGTACGAATGGTACGACGTGACTCACTCGCCGCTCCCTAGTCAATAAAAAAAAGAGAAGAACGTACCTGCGTATGCTTGTGTACGGCTACCTATCCATAGGCATTCCGATTCTCTGAAACTACTTTATTATCTGCGAAGAATTCTTTTGTTTTTTTCCACTCGTTCCATTTTGCAGCGAATTCGCGACACTTATCGTTACCAATTCCCGGCTGGCGAACGGCGGAGGCGTGAGCAATTTCGAAGATTGCCTCTACGTGATCTTCTCGAGTTTTCCGGAGGAGAGGAACAGGTGGGGGCATATCCGTTTATAAATGCGATCGCGACAGGCGACGATAGTTTCAGTTTCAGTCGTTTTATCGTTCGCTACGTGTCGCTCGATTCCCAAGGAAATCATGAAGCGGTCAGTTTTGTTCGGTGAGTAACTCTCCCGGTCGATCGTCGAAAGATACTAGTGGGATCTAATTGAAAATCGTTGCAATCAATCCGAATCGGTCTGAGACGCGATCGAATAACGAGAGGGAAGGGGGAGTTGACGATCGTTCAATTTGGCTAGAATTAAGAATTGAGGCCGCGCGTCGAGAAATCGGGCACGGCTGCCCTCGACCGCTCGTTCATTTTACTAAATCGTTGGCTAATTCGTTAATCGGTCTGTTCCTCTCATTCGCACTCGCGTAGCGTTGATCGTCGCCTGCGCGTTCGCGTTGCTCCTCGAGGTGGACGCCGTGCCCGCGGACGAGGCTAAGCAAGTCAAGGAGCCGAAGGAAATCAAAGATGCGGCGACCGCCTCGAAGGACGTGAAGGACGCCGTGAAGGCGGCCAAGGAGGCGAAGAAGAACAGGAAGGATTGCGCGAAGGAATGCGGAACCGCGTACGATCCGATCTGCGCCCACGACCCGAACGACGGCAGCTTCAAACCGAGAACTTTCGGGACCCAGTGCGCTCTGGACGTACACAATTGCGAAATGGGAACGAGTAAGAATGGATCGAGTCGAATTTTGTCTAGAATTATTCATACGTCTTTTCGTTTCCGCAGAACTCGTGGCGAAGAGCAAGGGCGAGTGTCCCGGAGCGGGCGGCGTGAGGCTCTCCTGAACTCCACCAGACACCGGGGATTCGAAGAGAATCTGCAACGCGAGCTTACGAGATTCGATCACCGATTCGATCGATCTCACGCTTATGTAACGCGCCAAGCCTAGGCTTTAGCTTTAGCGAGTTCGATTGTAAATAAAAAGGGAGGAAAAAAGGAATTGGAATTATTTCTTTCTCGTTTATTCCACGAATTCCTCGTTTTTTATCTCGACAACGGGTGCCGGCTTCATTGTGAAGCGAGGAGAACGGGGAGCAGAACGAAGTGGATAAACGGTTCACGGGCCGGGCCCATTGTTTGTCAATCTCGCGCTCTACATACGCGAAAGCTGTCGATTATCAACGCGGGGATGAGAGGCCACCGGTTAAAGTCAAAACGAAGCGGTTGTCGCGCGAGTAGGTCTCGCTGGCCACGATGATCTCGGATCGGACCATCGTCGTCGTCGGGCTGTTGCTCCTGTCGACGACCCTCGAAGCCAAGCCGAGGCCGGAAGGGACCCGCGGTTGCGCTTACTCCGATTCGAATTTCGAGCGATCCACGGCGAGCTTAGCGGCCGCGGCAAACGGCAGCAACGTCGTCACGGCGACGCTCCTCGAGGAACTCGAGAGCCGGCTATCCCGTTTGGAGAGAAGACTCAGAGCGGTCGAGCAACCCGGTAAGCACGCGACTATCATCCGTTTCCCTCCTGTCTCTCTGCACTCGTTATTTCACTCCCTTTTGTCACGTTCATCGAGACCCGCTGTGAGTGCGGCGATTGGTATACACGTTTCACGTCTCGTTTGAAAAGGGCCCTCTGCCCGTATAAATTATTATCGTCGTTTCCCGCGTTTGATCGAGCTGCCGGCAGTTTGGCAGCTGAGCTCAGCCGAGGAGGACTGGGAGGTTTGCGCCGAGGGTCCTTGCAGATGTCAACCGGAAACTAAATCGGTCTCGTGCTGGAGGCAAAACCTGTTGGACCTCCCCGCGGCGCAGCTCGTGCCTCGGGACGTTTTGAAATTGTAAGACCTCGTCCTCGTTAGTTCAGAATCTTTTGAAAGAAATGCGAAACTGATACGGTGCGGTGGTTTCAGAGATCTGGCAGGGAATCTATTGACCGCGCTGCACAGGGACACCTTCTTGGACATGACGCGACTGAATCATCTGTAAGTAATTGTCTCGATCTGGCCGTGTCGAGGTCTGACCTCCCAATCGTTTCAGGGATCTCAGCGACAACTCGATCGAGCACCTTCCTCTGAACCTGTTCTTCTCCTTGCACGCCGTTACGCAACTCAGATTGAGCAAGAACCTGCTCAGAGAACTTCATCGTTCGCAATTTTTCAGCACACGAAACCTACGAATTCTGTGAGTGGCTTTTCCACCGCCACTGGTCTAGAATTTTTATTCGTTTTCCGATGTAGGGACGTGTCGTCGAACAGACTGCGAGCGCTGCCGGAGACGATTTTCTTGAGCACCACTTCGCTGGTGTTGCTCGATCTGTCGTGCAATCGGATCTCGAGTCTGATTTCGGGTACGTTCCACGGGCTGAGCGCGCTGGAGGAATTGTTGCTGGGGAAGAACGCGCTCTCGAGTCTTCCGGTGAATCTCTTCAGCGACCTGACCAACCTGAAGTATCTGGGTCTGGAGGAGAACCGATTGAAAGAGTTGCCGCGGGATTTATTCCGGTCGCAGGCGTCTCTCCGCGAGTTGAATGCGCGGGACAATCAACTAACGGAGATACCCGGAGACCTCTTGGCCCCCCTCAAACGACTGCGCTCCCTCGAGATGTCCAACAACAAGATAGCTCGCGTAAATATCCTATAAATAGTATAGCGAAAGAAAGATAGCAGATAGTTTCGACTCGTCGTAGATCGACCCGTCCGCGTTTCGAGACCTGGCCTCGCTGAGGGAGCTACAGCTGGGCCACAATCGCATACGGAACTTAACGCCAGGGCTCTTCTCGAACGCGTCCGGTTTGGAGCGACTGGTGTTGTACGCAAACGGGATCGAGAGCTTGTCCCGCGGCGCGTTCCAGGGTCTCACCAATCTGTCCTCCCTGTTTCTGCACTCGAACCGACTCAGAATTATGCACCCCGACCTGTTCCTCGACACGCCGAATTTACGAAAATTGTGAGTCACCAAGACGAACTCGAACGTGTCCAACTCTTGATCTTATTGAAACGTCCCATTTCGTTCCCAGGCAATTGGAATCGAATTACTTGTCGTCGTTGCCGGCGCGGATACTCGACGCCGTGCAGTCGATCGAGCAGCTGCGTCTGGCCAGGAACCCATGGCACTGCGATTGCGCCGCGTCTTACCTGGCCATGTGGCTGCAAAAGATGTACCTGGCGCGAATGAACGACACGAACGCGAAGTCGGACCGCGATTCGGGAGTATGGGAGTTCGGGGCCGGGGCCATGTGCCGGGGTCCCGGTACCCTCGGAGGCAAGCTTCTGTTACATCTGACGTTCCACGAACTCTGCGAGGGTCAATGGGCCTCGATGAGAGGCCTAGTCCCGCGGCTACCAGTGGAACACGGTCGAACGACGGTCTCCACGGACAACGCGACTACCGTTCAAAGCGAGACCGTCTCAGTATCTTCCGCCTCTCGTCTTATCGGTTCGCGATAAGCCCGATTTCACACGGAAACGCGTATCGCTCTGTCTGCTGCTTATTACAAGACGCGATATTCACTCTCAGCCACGATAGCGCGAGCGATTACGATTACTTTCGACTTTAAGGAAACGATTGCTTTACATATCCATTATCTAGTTTTGATTCGGCCTCGACGATCTACGTACGGAACGCGCCGTCTACGCAGTACAGGGGAATTGATCTCTCGTATTGGTCTCTTTCTCTCTCTCCTTTTGTCTAGAGTTTCTGCCACCTACATATTTCCATCGATATCTCTTCGTTTGTGTTGTCGTGTTCGAATGACCACTTGTCCAACGAGCGAAAAATTTTAGCGATAACCGCGGTATTTGACCGATTAATGAACGACTAAATACATACGTCCGAGGAAGGAAAGTAGAATCGTGCGTGGGGAGAGGGGGGGGGTGGGTGGGGGAATCAACTGTCGTTGCACGGTTTTCTGTTCACTCATCGGGTTCTACGTTCAGTCAAGAAGGAGACTGTGAGACGCGATGGCCAAACTGCTGAAACGTCTGGTCGAGATTCTCGAAGAGGAAAAAGCGTTCGATCGCACAGGCGAAGAACCGGTCGTGCGATTCGTTCAACCGGAGGAGTTGCAGGTGAGAGATTGCGAGCTCGCGCGTCGTTCTTTAAACGCTACCGTTTCCCCACTGTTTGCGCGCAGAAAGAGCTGTCGATCGAGTTGAGCGAGGAACCGAGCAGCGAGAATGAAATCGAAACGGCGATACGAAAAACGGTTCGGTACTCGGTGAAGACTTTTAGTCCGCATTTTCATAATCAGCTCTTCGCTGGAACTGATGATTACGGCCTGGCTGGTTCCTGGTTGACGGACGCTCTAAGTTCGAGCCAGTAAGTGTTTTTAAACAACAGTTGAGCCAAGCGTTCGATTATCACGCTAGCGACTTGCAGATACACATACGAGGTAGGGCCTGTGTTTACTTTGATGGAACGGGAGGTGATCGAGAAATCTTTGGAATTAATCGGGTATCCTTCGATGCCGGACGGCGACGGTATCCTATGTCCTGGCGGAAGCTTGTCGAACATGTACGGTATGGTCATGGCGAGATACAAAGCGGTACCGGAAGTAAAGACCAAAGGTCTCGCGGGGCTACCGCAGTTGGTTTGCTTTACCAGCGAGGGTGGTCATTACTCAATCCTCAAGGGAGCACATTGGTTGGGCTTGGGAACCGAGAACGTCTACAAGGTACTCGTTAATTGCACGAGACAAGGCAAAATACTCGTAATTATATACTGCGCATTTGATGCATTTATAAAATAATTCGATTATCAGAAACTGTAATGTGTAGAGATGGTATGACGTCTCATTTCGCATAAGAATCCGCAGTCTACTGATAATCGAAGCTGTGGTCGATAGGTGAAGTGCGACGAGTTGGGTCGCATGCGACCGGACGACCTGAAGGCGGAAATCGAGCGAGCCAGGAAACAGGGTCACTTACCGTTCTTCGTGAACGCTACCTGCGGTACCACGGTCCTCGGTGCGTTCGACCCTCTGCCGGAAATCGCTGCCGTCTGCCGAGAGGAGAACCTATGGTTGCACGTTGACGTTCGTAATGACGTAAAATATAATTACTGCGTCGACGATTGGGAAATGTTTCTTACGACGCATATACGTTGCAGGCATGCCTCGGTGGCACGTTGCAGCTTTCAAGAAAATACCGGGACAGATTGAAGGGAATCGAACTGTACGTACCGAGTATCATACTTTCGCATCGCCGTCGCGTATTATTATTATTATGAATGGACAAGATTTTATACGACTCTGACACTGAATATCGACGCGCAACGGTGATGCGATACGAGGATGTATGTTTTAATTGATTACTAAATTTCGATCGATATCGTAGCTCGAATTCCGTGGCGTGGAATCCACATAAGATGCTCGGCGCTCCGTTCCAATGCTCGCTGTTCCTGGTCAAGGGTAAAAACGCGTTGCACGAGGCGAACTGCGCAGGGGCGAGGTATCTGTTTCAACAGGACAAGCACTACGACGTTTCTTGGGACACGGGGGACAAGAGCGTGCAGTGTGGAAGGAAGGTGAGCTACGATACGAATTCAGAAAGTGTTCCCTTCATATCGTTTCTCCGCAGGTTGACGGAGCCAAGTTTTGGTTGATGTGGAAGGCCCGCGGAACTAAAGGTTTGCGGAAATCCGTGGACGTGGCTATGTTCGCGGTCGAGTATTTCTACGAACGAATCAAGACTCGGCCCGGGTTTCGCTTGGTCCTTCCGCAATTCGAAGGCTGTAACATTTGCTTTTGGTGAGTTGGTGAGAGTTCCTTGCACCTGAAGGTTCCTATCTCGTTTCGCTCGGCAGGTACGTGCCACCCAGCATGCGAGGACAATCGGAAACGCAGGAATGGTGGGAGAAACTGTACAAGATGACAGCTAAAATTAAGGAGCGTATGATGATCGACGGAACGTTGATGATCGGTTATTCGCCGCTGTCCTACAAGAACCTCGGCAATTTCTTTCGCATGGTCGTCACGTGTCAACCACCGCCGACGAAGGCTTCGATGGATTATGCGATCGACAAGATCGAGGAACTGGCGGCCGATTTGTAGACAGCCAACGATCGTAACCACGTCGCCACGGCGAAATGAGAAGAGAATTCAGAGGCCGTTCGTAAAACTCGTCGAGCGTTATCGTTTCTTTTATTGCAGTCGCGCGATACGATTCGTAAAACGTCCGTGACTCGTTTCCCGCATCGAGTCGTTCCGCGCTGTTCGACTCGCCGCGTGTCCGTAGGCACGAGTCGACTCAATGTGAGCCAATAGATACTCGAAAGACCTGATCGTTCGTTCGTTCATCCACTCTTCCACTCCTTCTCTTTTCATACGTAGGTACATACGTTTCGATACGTTACACCGGCACGATCGTTCGACGTTGTCCGTGTAACGATGGCACTAAGTAGAAGTCGATTTCGTTGCGACCTTCGAAATAAACGTCGCATCCGACGAGAATCGGCGAACGTGTACGCGTACTTTACTGTTCGACGCGTATGGCAGTATCGTTTTCCACAGAACTGTTCCTCGAACGAGGAAGCGTCTCCTTCACCGCCTTCATGACGATTCAGTAGTATTTCTCTTGGTCCAAATCGACTCGAATGTGTTGCTGTCCGTGGCTGTTTCGCTTCAACGTAGCCGACTCGTACTCGAGGCTCTTCGGGTACAGTTTCGGGCTACCGAGACCGTTCACGTTCGGATTATTCTTACCTCGGAGTGTCCCGTTGCCGTTGGTGCTACCGGAAAAGCTGGGCTGCCGCTTGGCGTTCACTTCCTTCAACGGGACCGTGACATAAGGATTCTGCTTACTGATGTACCGAGGGCTACCGGCAGCTCGTTGCTGCCGTCGCTTCAGATAGCAAAAACTCAGAACTGCCGTCAGAGCCAGACCGACTAAGAATCCCAGCACGCAGCTTCCTACCACCGCGCCAACGGTGATGCCCGATTGCTCTACGCTGGATCGTAAAGCGTTCACGTCGTTACTCACGCAGTCGAGCGCACAGTCACGGGTTTCTCTGCTTGGTCCTTGACACGTTCCTATCCCATGCTGAAGGCATTGTCTTTTTCTGTGCTGTTGACGATCTTCGTCGCAGGGTGTCCACCGCGACCACGAGTCCCAACCGAGCAACGATTCGCAGCTGGGCATCTCGCAGGTCTCTCTGACGAGCCTCGGTCCCTCGCACGTGTCCGGGCCTAGACAGTCCCTCGTTCTAGAGCGCACTCCGACGCCGCACGAGACCGAGCACTCGGACCAGTCGGTCCAACAGGACCATTGCCCTTCCGAGGCCACGGCAGGGGCACTCATGCGACAGGGATGCACATTGCACAATCTGGTTTGGACGAGCGATCCCTCACAAGGCGGTGACTCGCACTGTCTCACTCTTTGCTGGGAACCGCCGCCGCAGGGACGATCGCAGGCTCGCCAGCCGGACCACTCGGACCATCCGACCTCCGCGATATCGGAACCGTACGGATTTTGATTGGCGCTTCCTCTCAGACAAGAACCGTCGTTCTTACAATACCGCTCCTCTTCCTTGGCCAGTTGCACTCTCACGCTGGACGGATCGTCGGTTTGCGCCCGACAGCTGAAGCGATAGCGCTTCTCCACATAACCGACGCTCGAGCCTTGAACGCTGGCATTTGCAGCCAGCCACGGCGTCCATCCGGAGTATCTCTTGGTCTCGACGCACTGATGCGCGTTGCACTCCTCCACCTGGACGTCGCATCCATTGCACTCGACAGCTGCTTTGCGCGATGAAGATTTCTCGCAAGTTCTCCGTCGTACACGTATCCCTGAGAAACGAGTCGAACGATTATATGTCATGATTCGCGATCGGAAGAGATCGATTTTTGTTACTTACCTCCATTGCAAGGACGGGAACAAGCGTCCCAATCGGACCACGAAGACCACTGGCCAGTCGCTGGAGGCGACGCTGCTTTGGCCGGGGTGGGACAAGGCGGCAGATCTATACAGACGATATCGTCGTGATCGTGGCCGACGCAGACTCGGCCACCGAACGCCGGCGCGGGATTCGTGCAAGATCGACGCCTGGTCTTCATGGCAAAACCACAGGTTTGTGAGCACGCCGACCACGCCGACCACGCGGTCCATCCGCCGTGAACCGTACAGTTAGTCACTCGGACCCTGGACCCGGTGCAGCTCGCCCCACCGTGTTGCGGGGGCGGATTGTTACACTCCCTCGTCTGGCACAGACAAGCGTCCTCCGCGTGTTCCGAATGCGTGTGCGAGTGCGCATGGGAACGTGGGTGCGAGTACGCGTGTTCCGACGCGCCGTGCTGGCACGGGAACCAGGAACTCCACGCGCTCCAGCCACCGTCGACGGGATCCGTGAGAACCGGGCACTTGGTCACTTCCTGGTGCCAATGATTCGCGAGATAACTTTCCTTCGGAGCCGGTGCGCACTTCATCAGATGCTCGTTCCATCCGCAGTACGGTTCCTGGGCGTTCAGACACGCTTGTCGACTTCGATGTCTGTGACACTGCGCCGCGGGAATTCTGGAGATAGAAGAAACGGCGATTGGTCTTCGATCGTAAAATAAAGTTTTGTGGTACCCACCTCATCAAACCGACTTCCGTTCCGACGTACAAACTGTGCGTGTCCTTCAAGAACTGCATGGTCATCGGGGTGGACGGGAGCGGACCCCAGACCTCGACGATGCAGCTCTCCTGCGTTCGCGGCAACACGGAGATCTTCTTGATCGTCCCGAGGTCGGTAGCTACGTAGAGGACGGTCACTACGCGGTGCAACTTGGTCGGCGTGACGTCAAGCGCGATCAACGTGAACCTCTCGAGGACCGCGGTGTGCAGCGGTTCGAGCATCGTGCTCTGAACAGCGTCGTCCATCAGCTGGTACCTCTGGTTGTCTATGATCTGATGTGGAGCCACCTTCTCCGACGAGTCGCACCGCTGTCGATTGTGATGGGCCACTGGTCTCCTTTCCCAAGCGGCGCCAGAGTTCTCTTGGTATTTAAAGGGCCCGTTGAAGCTCGCCGTGATCGCAGTCATGTTGAAAGCGCATATGGCCGAGCCAGCGATGCCGTTACTAAAAATACGCGACGCGACTTTAAGAACGAGATTCTCTTTTTACAAATGTACGGCCAGAGGACGTCGGCTGGGCTGTACGTACCGTTTTCCACGTTCCTTCCGGAACGAACGTCGGTGAAGGGGAAAACGTAAAGAGGAACGTAAGACGGGTACATGGTAATCGCAAAGCTTTTTGTACTCACATGGGCGTGGTGAACGTCGCGTAAACGACGTCTTCCTCGCGATGATAGACCGCGCCTTGGATCTCGTCGTAGTAGAACGGGAACTCGCCGGGGAGCGAGCAATTTAATCGCGCCTTGCTGAACGTGGTCCAAACGTCCTTCATCATGATCTGGCCGCCGCGATCGTTCTTGCAGACTCTCGCTATCCTCGAGTAGATTTTCTGCGGGCAACCGAGAGAACGAGAGATGACGGTAAACCGATGGAAAGGGAAGAGACGCTGCGAACGGTCGTCGAACCCGTATGCCCGGGCGTTACCTTGCCGCAATTGATGTACTCGACGGCCGACTCGCGGAACAAAAAGTACACGTGATCCTCCGTCTCGAAGCTGCCGACGAACTGCGGATCGTTCAGCCATCTGAAAACGGCGACGAACTCGTTCACGCGATCTTCTCGCTTTTCACGTCCTAACTCGGCTTACCTGGAATCGTACTGGTGGGTGCGGAGGTTCGGGTTAGGCGAGGCGAGAGTTCTGCAGATCGCCGGATCGGCGCCGGAGAAGTCGGTAGGCGCACCGGTGAACAGACCTCTGGTCGGACCTCTGGTCAGCAACGCGGTCACGTTGGCGCGCGGCGAATAAGGGCACATCGCGGCTCCCGACATGTCGCTAGTGATGCTGCTGATGTTCTCGATCTGCGAGGAACGTCCGATCGTTCAACTCATTAGCCTCGTCAGGATGCAAAATATTTTTGCACGATTTTTGAACGGGTCGACGGAATAGCTTACTTCTCGCCACGTGCACCACGGGCTGAACGCGTACGTGCCGCAAGTGAGTAGACTCTTCCCATTGCTGAGGAGTACTTTGACGTAGTTCCGACAGTCCTCCGCGGTCTGCCCCTTGTTTTGGCAGATGTTGCTCTTGTCATCGGGCGCGGGCCAGGAAGCGTGTTCCAGCGGCGTCAACAAAGTCAGAGTCAATCGGTACAAATTGTCCCTGGAATCGCAACGATCTGTTCGGAACGGTTCACGCGTGGGACGCCGCGGCGGCGGCCGCCGCTCTCGCGGTGCCGCGAAGCCGCGCCGAGCGGAGAACGGGCGTCGCGCGATCCGTAGGAAAACTCGCAGCGAAGCATGAACGGCGCCTACGTGGGCGCCGCGACACTCTGACCAAAAACGATCGTTGCTCGAGCGAAACGGCGCGATTTTCGAGAAAGAACGATCCAGTCGAAGGGCCGACGGTCGTTCCAGCCAATCTTGTTCAGACAGATTGCTTCCTGCTCGTTAAACGAATAGAACGGATCGTAACAGCGGCCTCGTTCCTCGGACCGAATCTTTGTCCAACGATTCACAGGTTCGTTCGTCACGCGAGTTCGACGGCCTGTACGCGACCGTCTGTATCTACTCGATCGATTCGCATTTTTCAACATAGATCATAATGAGCTCCGTGCGACGGTACCGCTCGAAACGAGGTCGCGTTCGAGCCATCGTCGTACCGTAGTTCTGATTGTAATTCTAAAAATCGAAGCGGTCGGATAACATCGAGAGCCGTAGTCGCGACAAGGGTAATTTATTCGCGTGGTCCGCAGCAACGATCCTGGAAAGGAACAGGCACGCGCCTCTCTCCTGTTACTTGTCGCGCGTACGACGTGCCTAAGATTCGGTGACGTCACGAGAACGCTGCCGAGAGCACGAGAATCGAAACCAGAAGAATGCAAATCGTGGCGCCGTGGTGCACGCGCACCTAGACCGGCGCCCGCACTCTCCTTCTTCCTCTCCTCCTCATGTTCTCGAGCCGGTGCTACCGCGTCAGCTCGCGGTTTCTCCGCGATGGATCGAGAATCGGTGAAAACGGATTTCACCGAGTTCCCCTGGGGTCTCGCGGTTTGGAACGCTGTCCCACGTTCACCGTCGATCAACGATAGTTTCGAATCGGGCGGAATTTAATCGAGGGTAGGTACTTAGATGGAACGAGCACGCGTTCCTTTCGACTGGTCGCCGGTGCGTACGTGGGCCGTGGTCAATAACAAGCGTTCTATTAATAGCGGGAACACGAGGGCGTACTCGGCTTTTCACGCTCGATCCGCGATCGAAAGACGGCCCAGCAGCGTTCCTGCAGCCGTCACGTTTTTTCCGATCGACAGACTGGAACGCGAGCTACTTAAATCTTTTCGAGCGTTTCCCGCGTTTCTCTATGGAAACGATCTCTCGCGTGACTCTAGTCCGGTCGATCGATTTGGCGGAGAACGTATTTTAGTCGGTTAGTCGGGCGATTTGGCTTACGGCCAGACAGCATTCGAAAGGCAAAGGGCAGAGACCTAAAAGAAAAGCTAGCCGTTTGGCAAACGGCCAAATCACATTCCACTTCAGCGATTGCTCTCGATTCGCGATGTTCAACGCGGAAACGCGTTCGTCTCCAAGAAGTCCAATACGCGTATGAAATATATATATGTATGTAGATGAACGTACCGTGCACCGACGACGACCTGCTGTCTGGCGACGTCGAACAGCAATTGTGAATACGATGTCACTCCTTCCTGTTGAAAGAGATTGCCATCCGCCAGATCTGAAACACGCATCGTTTCGTTCCAATATATATGACAGCACGCTCCCTCGTCGATCGAATTAGAATCGCTTTCTAGTCGTTAACTCCGCGCCGTAAACGACAAATCGTGCTTGTTCATTTCGATTCATCTATTATTAGTCGCGAAAGATCATTAATTACTACGGGCTCTTCTGCAGAATGAAACGTTCGTGGTATCGTTGTTCCGAGGATATGTTTCGTTCTCGGTAACCGGAAAAAGAGACTCGAGATTCTTTTACTCGTTCCAACGAATTTTCTTAATCGCGCGCTTCCTCTAATTGTCTTCGCGTCGCACATCGATCGTTCGTTTCCACGTTCCGAGAACGAATCGTTTTTCCCTTCCGGACAAACTAGTTTAGCGACGACCGCGAGTCGATGCTCGCCGCGGATTTTCCAGTTTTTACTCGGGCTCGAAGCTCGCGCGGAACCATCCTCGATTCTCCGAGGACGTTGAGAATTCTTAAACGAGCTCTGCAGACCCCTTCGAATACTCTTGTATCGATTCCCGCGCGATTTCAAACGACGCGAAGGATTCGTCTTGAGAACCGTGACGGGGACGGACGTCGGAGTTCGATCGAGCTTTCTTGCTCGGATCGAATTAAAGCTCCGGGTTTAAAGTCCGAGGATCGACGCGTCCTATCGGCTCCCGCGATATCGCGAGTTTCTCCAGTTGGCTTCGTGGTCGCCTTATTGTTTTTCAGCCGGTTTGCCAACGCGACACGAGGAGAGAAACGATTCCGCAAAGGTAGCTGGCTGGTCGCGCGCGGTTCGTCGTACTTCTCGCGTTTCCTCGAATCCAGCTACAGCTACTCGCGCGCATACAGACGTACGTAGATGCACGTGTGTACGCGCGGCTTCGCCTGCGCCACGCGTGCCTGCGACTTACGCCAGTTACACCGGCGTCCGTGTAACCGCGTACGTTCGCTTATAAGTAGATACGTGTGGGACGAACGGGCCCCAGTTAGCATAACCTGATCTCGAAGGCCTCTACCCTCCCTTCGCTCTCCGCCTTCTTTCTCTTTTCTCTTTTTACCTTCCCGCGCCGACCCGTATCTTCGCGGCCCGTTCCTCTTTCAGCCCTAGGACTCGGTTAGACGCGCATCTTTTCTTTTTTACCACGTATTCTTCTTTCTCCGCTCCCATGTTCAATCGTCCTGTCCGTTCCTCCGCGTCCGTCGACGTAAACACGTTGCCCATCATTTTCCCCGACCGGGACCAGACCGAAAAACAGACTCCACGCTTCGCTTTCGATTCAATTGTTCAACTAAATTCCATCGTGCACGTACAGAATTCGCTTTCCATGAGCTAGCTCGCGATCGTACGGTTAATCGAAGTCCGATGAGTTTTAAACGAGGCTCTTCGAGTGACGCAAGGCGATAAGAAGTCTCGATAGTAAGAGGTTTTCCATGATCGTAGGAGGATGCATCGAGTTCGCGATTTTGCGACCTCGTGGGAGAAAGGAAGAACAGCCTCGCGGGATCTTAAACGATATTTTCCATTTTCCTTCGATTTCCCATTAATCAAACACAGCAGACGAAACTAAGCGAGGTACACAGCGGAGGCGTTCGATTCGAATCGCGTAATCGGCACGCGACGCGACGCGCCTCGACGCCCACGTCCGAACCGATCGGCAAACTCGTTGGCTCGAACAAGATTCGCGACCGATCTGAAGCCACAGAGGATTCAGACATGCGAGAAGGCACTTAAACCACTTCGCACAGCAAAATCTTATCGCGTACGATGACGATCGCCTAACCAGAGATACGGTGTGATAATTACCTTCGTAGGAGATGCGTCGGAAGTCGTCGGCCGTGCGTACGATGGCGACCAAGATCCCCAAGACGGCGAGACGCACCGGCCACCGGTCCATCCCGATCGGGATTCGTCCTCCTTTTCTTACCTGAGAACAGAAACCGATAGATCGCAGAATCGTTTATAAATCGGCATGTCGAATCTTTTTAAGACGGTAACTGATTCATGAACGAGCAATTGACAGATTCGGAAGGTGAACGAAGCCTGTGCACGTATCAATTAAAAACGGTCGATAAGCGAATAATCGTGAGAGCGTGTATGAGCGAGGAGACGCGGACGAAAGTTGGTGAACAGCCGGACGACCGGACAGCCGGGAGCGTTCGCAAGGTCGACGACCTCGCCTACGTCTCCGTACCGTGTGCCGGGTGCCGGTCGCAGGATCGCGATATTCCCGATCGACGTGCTTCTTCCGGCTCCGTTCGGAGAACTGTCGCGAGTTCTCCAGTTTTTCACAGTTCGACCACTAAAATAATTCGCGACACACGTACGCTCGAAGCTGAGTTCTACGCGGTCGTCCTCTCTACGTATCTCGTTCTGCACGCTCTTTGTCTTTAGTCTTTGAACGTGGTGTCACGGTGACAGCTTGCTTTCTCGTCTATGAATAGATAGCGGGAGCGGGATAAAGGAGGACGCGAGCTGAAACGCCAGCAGACACGGACACCGCTGCTCCTGGTTGCTGCTGCTGCTGCTGCTGCTGCTGCTGGTTCTGGTTTGCCTCGGAAACGTGACACGTATTTAACTAAGTAAGTGCAGACTGTACGCGAGAAATCCCGAGACAGATTTATGTGGTACGACACGATTCGGTGATCGAACAGGCTCGGGGCTCCCTGCTGGTCGTCATTGTTTTGAAGGGCTTCTTCAGTTGTACATGTCCAGCCCTTGCGTTATCCTCGAGGGCCGGGTATGGATCCACTTCAGACAAGACTTGCTTTTCGTTTTCAGGGAACACTTTTGTGGTCGAGAATTCCAAAAAGTTAAGTACTAACTTTTGGGACTCTTAAATTTTAAGATGGAGGGTACGACGTCGAGCCTGATTGTGGTTAGCACAGCGCTTCGTGTCTGTCCATCGTAAATCGCCTTTGCGTATCATCCGACAACACGGTGCCGCAATAACGATAAAAATAAATTTTGACACGCGATATGCAATGTTTTATAATAAAAAACAACGATACGATACAAGTGGGACTCTGGTTCAACATTCATCTCACGCTTTATCAGCTGTTTCTATTAATTGTTATATATACTGTACGATGATTAATTTTAATTCACCAACAACGAGCGGATTTGAAAAATCTAACAAGTGTGAGAAAACGGAACAAAAACTGAAAGAAAGAACCCTCGTAAAATACCGCTACGAGCTGTGACAACATCCAAAACACTCGAGGGCGTCATAAATCCTTCCTCTCGAAGCTACAACCCGACCCTGAAAGGTCGATCGTTTTCCAGGGTGTATTGAGTGGTTACTTTTTCCCGACTTCTTTCGACTTGCGTTTACGACAGCCTTTTCCAATCTCGCTGTTTTCACGTGATATTTGATCTTTGGTTCTTCTTACACGACTGTTCCAGGGGTGCGGAATTCCGAGTGCTTCGCCGAGCGAGGCGCCGCGATAAAATATTCTAGTCGACGTTGCGGTGGTCTCGGTAGGGTAAACTTTTTAAAAGCCCCTGGTCTGGTCGCGTGCGCGAATACACGAACGTCACGGTGGTCCCGAAACTCTAAAAGGGATACAAGGGACTTATAAATATCTTTTGTTCTTCGATTCCTCTTCCACCCTGTTCCTCGGTCGAGAAAAAAAACCGAGGGTCGTAATGCAGCGAACGAGTCAGGAAACGTGTCACGCCCGCGATGCGATGTTCACCGGTGACACCCTTACTTATTAATATTCGTTAAAAATGATACCTGGCGAACAGGGTTCTTATTTTTTAAAAACAGGTCGAGATGAGGACGGTACCGTTGACACTCGCCGCGAATAAGGCCGGTCAGATGACGGTTTACCGTATCCGCCGCGCGAGTACACAGTATGCATCTTGAACGGTGTCGAGCGACGGCGACGACCATCGTCCCTGTTACAGAAGAGAAACGAACGGTTTGTAGGTACGTGATATCGAATCGACGACGTCGTCGTCGTTCTCCTTAGCTTCATATTTATGTTTGCTCGCGACAGATAACCGCGTTCGACGAACAAACGTACACATGTACGCACGACTCTCGTTAATCGTCGCGTCGGGATCGTAGATGTATTCCGATGGACCGATCCGTCTTCATGTCCGTTCATCAGGTTTGACGAACGGAATTGAATTTGGGAAAGATCATGTTCATGGCAACGATTATTATTAATATATTGTACATATATATATATATATATATATATATATATAAATGTATATTAAGATGAAAAATACAAGAGATCTCGTATCGCGCATAAGCGAGAAACGCTGGTCTCCTTTCGATTACCTTAAAAGATAACAGTAAGGCGATAAAAGCGAGTCCGAGTTTCTACGCTAGATTAGAAGAGCCAATAGAACTGGTAGAGAAGTGTTTTCACGTGGAACGCGAGTTTCTTTTCCGGAAAAGCTATCTTCGCTCGCAGCGTCCGATGATTTTCCAGGGACTATGATCGCAGGGTGTGGCTCGCGCTCGGCACTCTTCCTTTCCCGTTCTCTCTTTCGGACCGTCTCGTTTTCTATGCAACGCTTACGCTGTACAGTGAGACGCAAAAGCCAGCATAGATACACCGAATCGTATTAAAATTCGCAACGATAGGCACGAAGTGAAATCCCGCGCGGACCAGGTCTGTCCCCGACGCGACGTTTGCATAACCGAAACTCGATCATGGCATTTCGAGCGCTAACGCTCCATAAAGGAAACGTTGACAAAACCGCTTTGCTCGGTGTCGATCGTCGCTGTACGTTAGAGGAAAGCCGCGTTCGCGAGATCGCGTTGACCGACTCGTACGCGATTTACGATGCGAGTAGGCCGGTCGCTGGGTGCTAGCTGTTACGGGAGAAACGAAACGTGGAGCCCCGGAGCCGAGAAATTTTATGGGAGCGGGTCGCCAAACATGGTAACGGCTGCCGCGACTCACATCGGCGAGAGATCCGGAGCTGTCGCCTCTTCTCGGATCGCGAGATCGTCGTCGCATCTCCGATGGCCACGACCGAGGCCGGTCTCCCGATCGTGACGCGGCTATTGCGAACCGAGCGCACGGAGATCGAAAGGAAACAGGTGGTTCGTCGATCGGTCGTTCGCCAGCCGCTCGTCACCGATAACGGGGGGCATCTATCGGGTCGACCTCTACATAGCCCGTGTACGGTCACTGTTACCGAGATTGAGCGAGGGTGAAGATCGCGGAATCCGTGCAAAATCGCACGTACATATCGCCGCGACGATTTCTACTTCACGCCTACGATACAAATATTTTCCCTGTTCCATCGAGCTAGATTGCTACATTCCATCGAGTTCGCGTCGAACGATGGAAATGTAAAGCGTTACGTGAAGCACCGATTCGCGTATCACTGAATGAAATTCGACCGGAAGCGAATGATTCTCGAATCGATAAGAGACGCAACGTGGCGACGACTCGTCTACCGATGCACCTACCTTGGCTTCGGGAATTCTTTATCGTAAACGCAGCGGTATCGCCAGCTTTACTGCTCGTTCCTAACAAGTACGAGAATTTATCTCGGAGATCTGTGTACTCGGGCAGCGATAAGGGTGAATTTTTCGAAAGGTCGCATATGCTCGACCGTCGAAGGATGCGTCGCGTACGTAGGAGAGGATTTATTTATACATACCTACATATTATCACGTCAAAGGGAATACGTACGAAGTTACGTCGTTACATCGGGTAAAACGGTATTTATTCGTTAAATCGTGTTCTGCGTACAGACCCTCGGCTTCCTCGTTACGCCAGTGAGACGGACGTAAGAAGAGTAGCTCTCTGAAGACGAGGAGGGTTCCTCGACAAAGACCGCGTTCACGCTCGAATCGCCTTCGGACTGGTTTCGCGGCCGCGAAAGATTTGACGAACGTCGAAGTGGATCTATCCCACAAGATCGGTGATGAACGCGTGCATCTCCGGTGAACGATGAGACTAAATTTTCGCCGAGCGAATCGAATCGACTCAGCGTTTAGACACGGGCAGAGGCAAGGTAACGTCGAGGCTGCCTTGCCGCGGGCGAGAAAGTGCGGTTTCACGGAACGCGGAGCTCCCTTCGCGACTTCAACGTCTATTTGCACACGTCAGGAACGTATCGCGCTCCATACCGCGAGGCTGTGTCTTATCGCGTACGTTATCTAAGAATCGTGGAATACTTTCTTCCCTGTTTCTCTCGTTTCACTCGTCTCGCTTTGAACGAACGTTCAATGCCTCGTACGTGCATGCGACGTAGAGTCCATGGCACGGAGATTCGTTCGGAGAATAAATGAAAAGCGTAGAGTTCTCCGGAAAGGCATCTGGTCAGTGTCGGTGCTCGGTGTCGTAGATACAATTTACTACCGAGTACCACGAATCAGGGATCATAGTTCGGAGAATGGACGAGTCACTGATGTACCTTATTTCGTTCACGGATTCGCATCCCGTGGCCACGGGACTGGATCCTCGAGCAGGAACGAGAGTCGGAGTAGGCCAACTCCTTATACGGATCGCCGTTTCGGATCGCAGTACCAAAAGTTGCTCGACCGCCGAAAACGAGAGAACCGTGAACCAGAGATCTGGCTCCCGCAAGTGCGAACAATCGGGCTGTGTGACCGAAGGGCAGAACACGTTTTACCATCAAATTACAGAAGACGACGATCGAAATCGCCTATGGGACAAAATATACGAGGACCCAAACGCGTCGTACGTGACCAGCAGTAAAGAAACCACACGCTCGACGGGCGAACGTAAATCACCTTCCTTCGTATATCGAACGCGTTCGTGCATTTATTGAAAAATTCAATTCGTCGAGACGCAAATGGTACATCGTTTCCTCGTGACTTTTTCATGCAACTCGAAAGTCTTCGGAGATACGATATTCGGTATCGTACGAGAGTCGGTTTCTCAACGAGAACAGTAAAAAGTGCAGGGCTCTATGAATAATTCATATCGCGAATGGACAACGTCGGGACGCGATGTTCCGCGCGCGCAATACATACGAATTCGGGCCGGGGTTTCCGCGCGGCCGGTCTTCTCTCTCCGTTTCGGATCTCCTCCGTCTTGTTTAGTTCCGAGAGGCACGTTTTTACTCCTACATACACGCGCGTGTATCAAATGGTAAGACGCGAGAGTCGAGGCGATTAAGCGGCGTTGGACGGAAAGAGAGGTCGGCGAAATTTAAACCGGAGCAATTGAATCAGATAGATAGGTGTAGGTGCGATTAAACTTCGTGCGGTACTCACGGGTTTCGTGGGAAGCCGATCGATCACGTATCCATGGATTTCAGCGACGCTTTCTTCTCTCCTCTTCTCCGCATGGTATCGCTCCTCTTACGCTCTTATAGAACTCGAGAACAGGTCCGAGCGTTCGGAAACAAAATCTCACGATCGCGCATTTAAAAAGTTCGAATACTAATTGAAGAGATCAAAAGTTATCGGTGCTCGAGCGGCTCTTATCGTCCAACCGGAATCGTAGTGGTCGATAGAAAGTTTTCGGGGAACAAGCAACGAGAATTTATCGTGTATAAGTGAAACTCGAGAGTAAACACGAGGGTGAGAGAGGGGCTTAAAAACTACACGTTTCTCAGCCGGGCTGCAGCGAGATCACTGACTGAACCACTGTAAAAGCCGTAGCGTCGTACGCCCGTACGTCTATCCCCACTATCGCTGATCGATGGAAAGACTCGCTCGGCAGCTTTCCAGAGATCCCTGCAGAGGGCCGAGATCTACGATCCCCGGTTCGTTTAAAACGTCGTTTCCTTCGGGCTACCTGAAATCCTCTGGAAATCTGAAATCGCTTGAACCGGATTTACTCAAGCCGATAAAGTGTCGAACGTCCGTTGATCCTGTATCGACTACGTTTCTATGAATAACAAATCCCCATCGCCTCGCTACGAATACATTTGAAACGTTAGGATCGGTAAGTGGAAGATTGGTGTTAATCGAACGCTAATGAAAATATGGCTTAGGGTGACCAGCGAGGGATCCCTCGAGTACCTACGTCGCTGGTATGGGTGCATTCGATCCCGTCTGAAAATTGACATCCTTGACAAAGGACGTCCAGCCCCCTGACCGAGGGCCAAATCGTCCAAGGTCGATCACCCTCCCGATCAAGTTTTCTACCTTTCCTTCTCCACACAAATATCCCTTTCGCTCTCTCGTCTTGAGACGCGCTGGGGGGACGAGGGGAACGAGACGATTATGCGTTTACGAGTGGCTCGCTACCTGCTTCTCCGGGTCTCCGCGGGCGAGTCAGGCGGAGGGAAGACGAAAAGAACGGAGAATAAAGAGCAGGAAGGGTGTTCGGAGGGGCGGAGAGGGTTCAAGGACGGAAGAACCCCGTTTGCCGTAGCGACGATCGTGTGGGAGGTCGATACGCGTACAACTTATACATATGGATATTTTGTACACGCTACTTCGTCTCGAATGAACAGGAGAACGGTTTAGGAACATTGATCGAGCGTCGAAGAGGAAGATTTTCATACTAAGTGTCCGAGATGCGCTTCAATATGTGTCCGTACACGTGAGAGCGTTTTGGGCCGCGTAATCCGAATCCGGAAACCAGTTTCTGCTTCTACACTCCTCTTCGCTGGCCAAATCCCTCGTTCCGATCCTTCTCTGCGCCACGGTGCTTTCTCATCTTCCTCGAACAATTTCACGGCATCGTTAGAAACTCCTCAACTTGATCTCTTCTTCGACGAATTTCATCTCACGGATAACCCCGCGGCTCGCTATCTAACTTTTTTTATACGTCGCACGAACAGCTTTCCTTCGATCACCGATTACTAAAAAGTGGCAACCGTATGGGACTTTGTGTCACACGAAAAAGTTTACAATTTTTGACGGCTTCCTAAATATATTGCAACCGAAATAAGAAATAGCCGAATTTTGTCAGTACCAATAAAATGCCAATTGTTTATTGCAAACTTTTTTCTTCGTTCTAGCGAAAAGTATGTCGTTATCATTAAATCATTGAGTCGTATTTCCAGTGAATTCAATTGTGCTCTCGTTCCGACGCGATTCTTGAAGTACCACGACTGATAATTATTACCAATGACGAGGAAGTCGCGGGCTAAGTAGGATCGCGTTTCGTCTCGAATCGGAATAATTAGCCTCGTTAGATTTTTCAACAACGCGAGGATTCTAAACAATTGCGTTTTAAACACGCGTTCTACGTTGATGCAACGGATAAGAGGAATACATCATAACTCGCGACGTGGATGCATGAGTATTTACGCGCATGACTGTTCACGGACGTTCTATGCTATAAATCGAGAGAGTTGAAAAAGTAAACGTCGACGGACATGAAGGAGAGATCCGAAGGGGGAAAACTAGTTGCCACCGAGCGTTTCTTATTCACGCGTGGATACTTCTCTTACTCCATTGGACGTGGGTGAAGCATACTGTTCGCTTGGTATCGAGTAAAAAAAAAAGAGAAATCGCGAGCCGAGGAATAATCAAGAGAAAAGAAACTGCAAAAACGTCGTAGACCAAGAATGACGAGACGAGTCGGCGTCGCGTTCGCGATATTCGTCGCAACTATGTTGTGCAGGTTAGTGGTTCGTCGACCGGTTTGCCAGCTTACGATTACGTCGGGTGTACAGTCAGTGACCAAAGTCCACGATACGAAGAGAATAGACGATTTCCAAGGAACGTCTTCTTTTTTAACTATGTTTCGACCGATAAACGTACAACTGAAACAGCTGTTTGCCGATTAACGCTAACGATTTGAAATTGGACGGGAGAGCACAGTGGACTTTTGTGATCGACGGTGGACACGTATTCGCGAATGTAGCAATTGTTTCGATTGACAGTGGCTCGAATGGGCAAGCGCACGCGGGAGCGGGCTGGCTGAGCGGATTGTCCGAGAGCATCGGCGCGTTGAACAGGAACATCCAGCAGAGCGTGCAACAATTGAACCAACAAGTACAGCAAACCGTGCAAGCCAATTTGGCCCAGGTTCATCAGATGACGAACGACCTAAACGAGAGGATAGGTAACCGTGCGAATCGATGCGATTTTTCTCTCGCTCGCCCTTTTCCCCGGAAATTACACGGTTCAGGTCGCCTGAACGTTCCTTTCACCGTCGATTAATAGATCCTTCTCTGTCCCTCTCAGTTTTTCAAGGTGGGAACACCATCCATCGCGATCATGTATGCCTCTCAATCGATCGCTAACGAGACTGGATCCGAACGGGCGGATCTTTGCTCGTATAAGAAACATTTGCGATACGTACTTTCTGAATTTCAGCTACCGAGGGCAACGTGGTGCAAACGAAGGGGTCCAACATCTTCGTGTCTGGCAACGGCGAGACGAAGATCGTTCAATCTGGTCGCACCTCGGATGGGAAACCGTACGTGCGCGAGAGCATTGACAAGATCGTAGGCGACACTCTCCGCCACACTGAAAGAATTTACGATCCGACCACGAAAGAGACTAAGGTGCACGCGTACACGTTAGATCTGAAGGATCCCAACGCTAAACCTGTTCCAATAAACGACGCCGCGTAAATGGCGACGGGACAAATCGAAAGGAAAATAATTCCATCATTTTTCCTTGCATCCGGTTAAAAAGCATTATGACGTCTCCTCAATTATTTCTCGCGATCTTAAAGGACGAACGGCTGTCGAATATGATGAATGTAAGAATAAACGATGAACATGATTTAAATGAATAATGTTTCTGGGAAGATGAGAAAAGGCGTTCGATACGTGAAGCGTGTTGCACGATGTTGGGCGAAGGTAGGATACTCGGCGAGTATGCGTGTCAAAGTGGCGCCGAGAGGAGCGAGAGATTGCACGCGGGGTGCCTTAAATGGAAATGCCCCTGGCTCCGCTTGCTTGTCCTCGATCTCGCCTTCTCTTTCCCGCCCCTCTTCCCTTTTCCCTTCTGTCCTCCTTTCCCCTCTCTACCCTTTTCCCATTTTTCCACGTTTTTCTATAATCGCGCCGCGCTGCGATTTGGACCGATTCCACGAAGTTGAAACGTGTCCAGGAGTTCGAACTAATCGCGAAACTATCTCGCGAATCGATAAAGAGCTTCCTTATATTTCAACGCGCCGTTACGTGAACGAGAACGCGATACGGGCGCCTCGATGTCCGCCGACCAAAAGTGGAGGCGTGCCACGGGTTGCGTACCAAGCGAGTGAGAGTCGATGCGAGTGCGCACGTGTACACATACACGAGCAAATACTTACCGTGTCGCGATCTTCCACGCTTCCGCGATTTTAATTTTCTGACGAATCTAATGGTAGACAGCGTTTAAGAAGCGCCTGTCGCGAGTTCCCTTGTTTGGATCAGGCCGCGTTGGCCGGTCGCGACGGTGCGTAGGGATGCCAAGTCGAAGCGCGTGGAGTCGATGAAACTTTATTTCTCCGAACATCCACCGTTACATCGCATCGTTCAGAAAAAGTGGGGCTGTTGCGATAATTTGGTCGCGTGCATACAAACAGACAACGAACTCGCGTAGCCAACAAAGCGTGTTCGACGATTCACTTACGCCGCTTGCATCTCGATATCTTTCTACATGACTGACTTTCATTGAAACGAGGTCCAGCCTCTCTCTGCTCTCTCACACTTATCGACGCCTAAGTTTTTCACGAATACATCATCTATACTCGTGCTCATAGTCTCTTCGAAACATAGAAAGACGCGTGTGCGCGCGCTAGACTCACACATTCCGTTTCACTTGCTCTTTTCTCTTTGCTCTCCGCTCCGCATTTGCTTCGCTTTGGTTCGTGCTCATTTCCTCCGAAACGTCCATCGTCCGCGGATGGACCGCTTTCACGTGTCTTCAACCGTAAACCGTGATCGTCCTCCTTCGTCGTCTCCGTTCTCTCTTGAATCTTCGATCGAGCTTCGCGCACGCGCAAAAAATAATTCGTTTCGGCCGCGCGTTGCGCGATCTCGGTTTCGTCTTCGATTTTCTTTCTCTCCGCCGAAAGATGGTCCTTAAGATGCGTCGAAAGTCGTCCATCTCGAGATTACGAGGCGGACGTCGGCGGAGAGAGAAGGAGAGAGAAAGAAAGAGACGAACTCTTCGTAAACGAGGAATTAGAAGAAGCATAGGCCTTTTTCAGTCGCGAAGACGGACCGTGCGTCCAAGGAAACGCGCGCGGGTCCCATCGGTCCTCGTCGAACGACGATCGTGTTCCCATATTTGCATTTTTTTTACTTCGAAAGGTGGTAAGTTTCCTTTCGAACGTGTGGACCCAAATTTCGATCTGGTTCACCGATCGGAGTTATCTTCGTTGCTACACTAGACGAAACACGGTGTTACACCTATTACGAATGAAATCGATTTATCGACGTGGGATCGCGTAAGCGCCGAGCGACACAAGATACGAGTACACGCGGAGGGTATGGAGGAGGGTACAGGAACGGATAGAAATCAGACGATTCTCGCTCTTTCCTGCTTCTCTCCGTCCCCCAGGGACAGAAGAATCGTGGAGGGAAAGGAAGTTAGACTCGTGGCGGGGGTGTCGCGGACACGAGGAGCGGCGCGTTCGGCCCGCTCTCCGCGTGGTTCGGCACGTTCTCCCCGGATTGGTAGGAACGTCGCTGGGAGATCGACGACGAGACCGACGAGCGACTTCGCGACGGTGACGGCGTTTCCGTGGCTATCGCGCGGCCGCGGATTCCCGCTACGCCGTTTCCCGTTGCACACGCAGCACCCCCGACATTGTTCCCGCTGCTCTCACTGTTACTTTCACCTTCACCCCGGCCACTGTTCCGACCCCCGCCTCCCCCTTTGTCGCCACCACCGTCCTCGACGTCCCCGCCGTCCTTGCTGGCTCCTTTCCTGTTCTGAGCAGGCCGCTGGTCCTGCCGTCGGAGCTGTTGACTCGACGCCGTTTGAGTCGTTCGATCAGAGCTCTGGTCCTGTCGCGTCGGCTGCGAAGACCTCTTCTCTTGCTGCGACCTCACCTGCGACGCTTGAACCGTGACCGGACTCGCTTCAAGCGTCGAAGTCTGACCGCTCGACGTAGAGACCGTCGTCGTCGTTGTCATGGTCGCCACGGTCGTTGCCGTCGCCGGCGACGACACTGAGTTGCTCCGTTGCAGCGTGGCCACTGCCGGTTTCTCGCCGATCAGCCAGTACGTGGTCATCGTACCTTTGCCCTGCGAACGATAAACAGGCGGCTCGAAACGGCCGATGAAACATTTAGAACTCGGATACCTTCAGGTTGACTTCGCCCCTGCAAACGAGTTGGAACGTCCCGAAAGTGTCGAGGATCTCTTTCGTCGTCGGACTGACGTGGATCTTCAGAGCTTCCCCGTTGCTCTCCATCCTGGACGCTGTGTTCACCGTATCGCCGAAGAGGCAGTACCTCGGCATTTTTAGACCGACCACGCCAGCAACGCAAGGCCCTTCGAATCAGAATCGGTGCGTCACGTTTGAAACCCTTCATACGAAGGGAAAAATGATAATACGGTAAAATGATTTTTAGTCACCGGAATGCATTCCTATCCGAAGCATCAATTGTTCGTAAGGTCTGTGACGAATACTGAACGTCATCACCGTGTCTCGAAGGGCTAAGCTCATCCTCGCAATTTCCCTAGCGTGATTCATCCCATTTCTCACCGGTAATCCCGACACTACCATATAAGCGTCCCCTATCGTCTCCACCTGCGAGAAAAAAAATCGCACCCTCCAATATTGTTTGTCCACGTTAACGATCGGCGTCTCCGAGAAATGGCAGAGGAATCTCGTGAACGTTTCACCTTGTAAACGTCGAAATTCTCGATGATGGAGTCGAAGCACGTGTACAGATCGTTGAGGAGATCCACCACCTGAAGAGGCGTGCTCTCGGCCGAGAGTTTCGTGAATCCGACTATGTCGCTGAAGTAAATCGTCACTTGGTCGTAAGTCTCGGCTATCACGCTTCGTCCGACTATCAACTGAGACGCGACGGATCTGAAAATTCGATCCAACGAAACCCGTGTCGGTGAGCGAGTCGAGCAATTGCCGCGGCAAAAGAGAATAATTCCAAAGGTGAACGATAACGAGTCACGAACAACGTTGACGGACTCCTTGCTTACTGTGGTAAGAGCTGATACAGAAGTTCCTCGCACTTGCGCTTCTCTTCGAGGTAGTCGGCCGTACGCTCCTCCACGAGAGTCTCCAAGTTGTTCGCGTATTGCTCCATCCGGATGAGCAAATTGTCCAGGATGTTGCTGGTCTCATAATCTCTGAAACGATCGACGATTTCTCTCTGTTCCGACGCCCGATCGACCGTTACGAGCAACAGGCTTTACGACGTCACGGGTTTGCAACGAGTTCGATCGTGTTACCGCGAAGACGCGACCTCCGATTCGTTTATCGTCGCTTCGCGTTCCGTGGAAAATTTCACCGTCGGAACGTAGTTCGGCGACTAGAAGCCGGCGACGTGTAACTCGTTTACGGAAAGTTGGCGCGAAAATTGGATAACGGGAAACGTCGTTACGAATCACGTAAAAAATTAATGAAATGAAACGTGGGACAACGTCGTTCCCGGATCTCGTACGCGTTTCGGAATAGAGTCTCGGTCTAAGGAAAAGACGCGACTCACTTGTTAATCCTTCGTATGAGCTGCTTGAGCGTAGCAAAGTCCGGTCTGTCCGCGGAGTCTTGTGCCCAACATCGTTTCATCAAGGTGGCTACCTGTTCGGAATCGCGTTAGTTTCGTTCGTAAGTAGATGAGGTGACGGGAATCGGAGGGAATCAGAAAGCTTACTTCCTCGTCGACGGATTCATCGATCACGGGCCTCAGCGGAGAGCCTCCGCCTCTCTTGACACCCTCGAGGATTTCTGGAACAAAGTCGACGCCGGTTCACGCGCCTGTTTACGAGATCGCCGCATCTCGCTTCGTTACGAGTTACGAATCGAATTCAAAGTTCATCTCGGGAGTCAAGGTTTCCCTTTTGCGTGCGTGTAAAGTCACTGTCGAGCGAACAGATTCAATTCCGGGAATCGCACAGAGGCGATGCATCCGTAATTTGGCGTGGAGGGTGTAGACGTAGCGTCGCGTCGGTCTAATCGCTGATGTCACTACTCGAGGAGCGTTCAGTGGAACGGTCCCCGGTCAGTCAGCCGGCGCTCGGTCAGGGACTTCGGTAAACGAGCGGTGTTCGTGCAGCTAACGAAAAGTAGTGGAAAGGACTGACGACGAAGGGCAGCGTGCGCGTTACCCGCGTTCGTGACGTTTCAACGAAAGACGGAGAGATGAGAGAGACGAAAAGCCAAAGTTAAATATGCAACCTACTGTGCCTGTACAGGTCCTCCAAGAAGGCGTTGCACGTCGCGCAGTTGAGGGTGCAGTGGGGCCTACGGACTTCGAGCAACGGACTGACGGCCCTTCGAGGACTGGCCCCGCCGTCGGGGCTGGCACCCGGCATCGCCAGCAACGTTAGACTACTCGTACTCGACGTATTGCTTCTTTCCGCCATCTCTTCTCCTTTCACCGACCGACCCGATTACTATGTTTTCCTGACCATCGACAGATTTACCACGCGTACTCCCTTTCGTACTCGCACTCTCGCTCCCGCTCCCTCGCGCTATTTATCGTTCGCGCGATACGTCCCGTTCGGAAGTGGTCGAAGGAACGAGATTTCGCTTCCGTTCTCCGTGCACGTAATCGCGAGATTCCGCGGACGCGTGTACGCGTCGGGGCCGGTGCCGCGACGTACGGGATTAATTCCGTGAGTCGTCTCCACCGCTTCGCCTCGAGTCGAGTAATCAATTAATTGCCGGATCTCGGATACGAAATCAGGGTAATTGGGTTTGAAAAAGCAGCGCAGCGGACAGAGACGAACGACGAGAATCGGAAAGGAGAGAGAGAAGGGGACGCAGGGTGGCACGAGGCGGTTGCGAAACGGGGTGGTCGGGGGTCGAACGAAGGAGCAGGAGGAGTGGGGCAAGGGAGTCGAATATCGAGCAAAAAGGAAAATCGGGCCGCGTAAATGGGACGGCAGAACGTTTGATAAACAGAAGCACGTACCGAGGTGGACGCGAGGGTAGCGAGGCGCGGAGGCATGCACCTCGCACAGGCATGCAGACACGCAGCAGGGAACACGCAAACACTCGGATCACGCAGGCACGCAGGATGGCACGCGATCACACACGTTCCTCCTCTCGCTTCCCGGACGGTGCGAGATCGGCGTCGACCAAACGAGGGTCGGAGATACCGGCGAGACCGAGACCTACCCGAGAAAGAGATTTCGGCCGTCGCGTGCGTGGGGGGCCTGGTCGATTTCACGTGCCGTCACCGAGGATCTCTTCCGGCATCCGTTCTCTCGGCTCTCGCGCAGCGGAAACGGTACAGGGGAAGGTGAAAACGAAGAAACGCGCGAGAGCGAATCGTCCAGACAGGAGAGGAAGAGAGAAGAACGACGAGAGATAGCGCGCGCGCGCGCGACCGGACCACCGTGTACGTTCCAGAACGCGTGAAAGCTTCGACTGAGCTTTCAGCTCCGGTCTCGAAACGCTCCTAGCTTGCTCGTGGCACGTTCCATCCTCTCATCGATCCTGTCCGCCCGCCGTCCGTCGAAATCAAGCTCGCGAAAGCTCGTAAACTTCGTTACCGATAGACCCGCCGACGCGACGATGATTCCGTTCGTCGATACGGACTACCCCCTCGGTATTCTCTGCGAACTGCGCGGGGGTCGCGAACGGCGAACTCCTTCTTACCGGTCGATCTCACCCCTTTCCGACTCGCGTAACGCGTCCAAACGGGGTGGTACACGGGGGGGCGAGGCGCGTCCCACGCGGCCGCGACGATTCGTCCGAGTACGAGCGCCGGAACAAAGAGAGCGGAACGACTTACCCCTTGGAGAGAGAATACTGTTTTCGCCCAAGTAAAACGGTCCCTGGCGTACCACGATCTCGTGAACGATTATGCCGAAGCTGTAGACGTCCCCTTTCTGAGTACCCTCCGGTGGTCGCTCTTTCATTCGCAGCAATTCCGGTGCCGTCCACAACTGCCCTGTACGAACAGCAACGATCGTGTTTCACGCCACCGCTCGACCTTTCCCAAGCGAACGGGAGAACAGATCAGATTCGACCTGACTCCCTCTTCGCGTAATTACTCCGATAAATCGAATGCCGATCTCGAGCATACTCACTTCTCCAATAAGCGTAGCTATTCTCGTCGACGTAAGCCTCACTACAATTGCCCTTCCTCAGCTCGTGCAGGCCGAAGTCGGCGATCTTCAGAACGAAACGCGAATCGACTACGCAATTGGACGACTTCAAATTGCCGTGGCTCTTCACCTCGGACGCGTGAAGAAATGCCATCCCTCGAACGATGTCATGAATGAGAGACACTCGAAACACTCGGTCCAATTTTATTTGCTCGTTTTCCAATATATCCTGCCCTCGGCAACCAAGCACGCGCGTTACATTATGCATGTATCTACGAGCGTATTCCCCGAACCGTGAAACTTACTCGGTAAAACTCACGAGCGCGATGCTACGATAAATACAAGAGTCGATCGGAAATAAACGAAATACAACTTTCTCTCGTTTAACTAACTTTTGACCGTTCACGGAACATCGAGCTTTCCCGACCGTTCCTGTTCGCTGTAAAGTTTATCCGTAGTACCTTCGGCTCGGGGAATAAGAACTAAAACTTTAATCTCGGGAATTCGATTATATTTTTAATCGAACTCGATAACGAAGTACGCCGGTCGGCCCGAGTTAATCCGCGTATTTCCCCATGGCCGACCCGCGGATAGTACAAAATCGCGTCGAACAGCATGCTGAAATAACAAGGGTCGACGCGTTTATTTCGCGGAGAACTCACCTGCAAGGATCCTTTCGGACAGTATTCCGTGAGGAGACACCAGTGCGGTTCGACGCAGGCACCGTAAAACCGGACCAGATGATCGTGCTGGAGATCCTTCATCTAAACGAAACGACCGAAACGTTACCGTTTTCAAAGATATTCCGGCTACAATCGTCGTACCCTCGGCAAAGCGTTTCAATTCTCATCTTTTAAGCATTCTCGTTGAACACGATATCGCTGCATCGATCAAAAACTTTTTGCCGGGGGTGGTAGAACAGAGCCGGTCAGATTTCGCGAAACTTTTAGTTCGCACGAAACTTCTCATCGTCGAGCACGAAACTTACTCTCTTTAATTCGAGCAACAACGGCCGGGAGATCTCCACTTTCCTCTGTATCAGCTTTATGGCGACTTTCGAATTCTGTGACGAACGATACGGTTACTGTATCTTCGAACATTTTCTAACTCGTCTTAGTACAATTATTTACGATTACGATTTCTCGGAAGGAGAAATCGTTTCGAGCAAAAGATCGAGTAAATGTAATATAGAGTGCACGGGGGACATTACATGTACATTTATGCGAGCGCATAAAAATATTTATTATCAGAGACGCGTCGCTTTACCGTCAATAATGTCGAACCTTGTAAATTCCCGTTGAAACATTTCTATCTACCCCTCCAAGTAAGCTGGCGTTCTCGTCCGAGTACATCGTCTGTAATAAAAGAAAAAGGAAGTTTTGTCTCATGTCGCACGTTCCGACGAGTTTTCCGTGCCTTCGATTTTAAGTACATCGCGTATAATGTTTCCGGGCGAGCGTGGTTTCTTTGACGTGGAAAATCTTGTTTCCGATTTGACGCTACCTAAAGACAAAGGCATCCGAGAGCCTTTTCAAGTGCTCGCCTTCGCGCGTAAAGGAAAACGTGCTTCGTATTTTATCGAGTGAGCAAAAAGACGTGAGATCGTGAATTCGCGTTGCTCGTATTCGTTGCCGTCGATTTTTTTCTATTATCGTTATTTTAATTATTACGAAACAAGGACGGTGAAATTATGGATGATTCGTGGCACGTCGAAGCGTAGAGAAAAATGAGCAAATGCTCGGAGCTATAGTACGGAGAACGATGGTAACATGTATTTCGTATTCACCAGTTGGCTACCGCGGATCTTGTTCGCGATCAACGAATACATCGAGCCCCTCGTTTTTGCATTCGACACCACGATAATATCGTTCCAGTGCACCTTCCACGTCATCGAGGCTATTTCCGCTTCGAGCTTAAAGTGCCTGCAACACGAGGAAAGAAATACGTTTTTCTTCTCGATGCTAAACGCGATTCGCCGAAGGGGCAAAACTATTTATTGCCGTGGGTGCATCTCCGGGGCGAAACCGCGGGGTAAGCTAGTCGAGCGCGTTCCGACTCACGGGTTAACGGTTAATCGGTTTATAAACACGGAGCTCGGGTTTGGACACCGCTGGCCAATTAACACCGTTAAGACGCGGTACGCGATCGCTGTCGATCGGTACTCGATCGTAAAGACGGGAGAACGCGATCGATTGAATCGTGGCCTAATTACCTGTAAATGAAGACCGAGGCGACGACGAGAACCACCACGATCGAGCTCAGCACCATCGAGAGAATCGCGTATCCCGGGAGAGCTGTCGCAGAGACGAAAATCCGATTTGCGAGATGGGATTAAAAATGTTCGACGGGGCGAAATTACAAAGGGATCGCGGAACAGGTACCACTTACAATTGTCGGGGCACAGAGAACCGTCGAAGCCGCAAGTGGGTGTGTCCGGCGGTGGCTCCGATCGGCCACCCGACCAGTGGATCTTTTTCCCAGCGACGTATTCCAACGTCTTGTTGGCACCGTAGTAATTAGCGACGATCTGTGACAAACGAACGTCAATCATCGCGATCGCGAAACACACCGTTCGAAGCGATATCTTCGAATGGTATTAGCTTCGGTCTATATCCAGGGTAGCTGATTATAAAAGAAAACGATCTATCTATGAAACGGAAGAACTCTCGTTTTAAGTCTTTAGATATTATCGCTGTACAAATATTTGAATGTTCCATTTATAGATGTTCCGTTAATAGAATCCTCGGTTAATCGATCGCTCTAGTAATCAGTGGCCCGATAATCTACCGCGGAATCGAATAGGATACGATGATACGCTTGTTGGCAAAGCAGAGGGACGATTGCCTTTTGAAACGGTAGACGTGTATAATCGTAAAATTGAAATGCATGGAGAATTGCATTTTTACCTCGAACTTGGACGTTTCCGGATTCATATCCAAGAGAGAATAATCCGCTATCCGATCCCCGTTCTCGTCGATGTTCACGTCGCCCGTTATACCTGAAACCAAATGGATCGTGCGAAATCCGTCATGTGAGTCGGATTGCCGCGGCGTTCCAAACGGGTGAACAACAGAGAGAGAGAGAGAGAGAGAGAGAGAGAAGGGGGAAACAAAAAGCTCCGGTGTGCACCTTTGAAGCTCCTGCCCCACATCTTCCGGGTGAGATTGCCACCATCCAAGTTCACCCTGCCAGGACGATCCGGCAAACTGTCTTTGAGCGCGATGGCGTAAAGAAGGACCGCGTCGTAAAACGCTGTGACGAACGTCGAGACCGAGCTGTTACCAAACGTGAAATTGTACTTGCTCTGCGCCAAATCCTTCACCTCCCGCGAGAAGTTCAGATACTCCAAATTGTCCGGCGTCCGAGCGGTGACCGTCAGCAACGCCTGGTAAGCTTTCCTCGCTCTCTCATTCCTTTCGTCCGTGTCGGTATCGACCCTCCACGGCTCTTTCGAATTATTATCGCTGGAACAATACGTCGTACCTCCATTTACGACGCGCCGCGCGTTCGTCTCTAATCGTTCGGTCGCGGACCGACGGAGACTCGTACGTCGGAGAAATTCGAACAGGACTCGAGAGAAAAAGTCGCTTGCAATGTTACTCGAGACGAGTTTATCGTCCCTCGCTCGGGAGCACTCAAGTTCGTTAGAACGGCGAATGCATAATTCATCGCACTTACCTGGACGAAAGCTCTATGGAGAAGAAAACGTACTCCCCGGAGTCGACCATTCCGAGTTCCTCGGCCGCGAGAAGAATCTCCCTGATGGTCGTGGAATTGGCGCACATCACTATAACTGAAACCAACAAACACAACTCTTTCTCTGCCATTTTCCGTCTATCCTCGACTCGTTACAATGGATCTCGAGCTCCCGCGCCCGCTCACCGTTCGTCGACTCGCTAACTACTTAAACTTACTCCTGGCGGACTTCACGAGGAAGCTGAGCAAGTTTCTATGATCTTCGCCGGTGGTCTCTTCCTGATCAAAGCTTTTGTAGACCGGCGTTTGATTCAGAGCCCTGAACACGGCGTCGAGGGTGAAGTAGCACTCCGAATTGCCGCGGTTGCTCACCGATGAGTGATTGTGATACAGAAGACCGGCGATCTTCCATCCGAATCGCTTCAGTATATGCCTGAGGGCTTCGCCCACCAGTCGATGGGAACCCATCATCCTGGTCAGCGTCGGGAACTGTGCGACCTTGTTACGAAACGCTTCGGCTTGCGCGCCCGCGGTAAACACCGGGATGCCCCATACTCCGGCGTACCGCGACACCGGCGCGATCACGTAATCGCAAACGGGACCCAAGAAAGCATCTACGTTCATAAGCATTCGATGCAGATTCAAAATCCGTAGGATTACCGCTCGCGTTAACTCGAATTCCAACAAAAGCGCGTCCGTCCTCCTCCTCTCTGATTAAGGTTGTATTAGCTATACAGTCAATCCGAAAAGTTTATGTACCTTCGAAAAACGCATTTCCTATAATTAAAAGGAAATCAGACGTCGGAAGAACAATGCTAATAATAAATTGCTACGTGCTAAATAGTATAGAAGGAAATATCCACTTAATTATTGACGATAGCGAAAAGTTTATTATACAGAAATTGTAGGCACTGATGTCCTCTACAAGAAAGATTCTATGTATTTTTCTTCTAACTTGAGTATTTAACGAGTTACATATGATTATTTGGCGTTTTATTGATGTTGACAAAATCCGACCATTCCACCGTCGAAACGGCGAACTTTTGACGAAAAATTTCATTTTTCTTCAATAACTCCTAAACCGTTGGTCCTACGGGAAAATTGCATAAGATCTTTCTTGTAGAGGACGACGAGATCTACAATTTCTGTATAAAAGTTTGTCGCTAGCATTAATAGTTTACGAGTTATTGACGAAAAACGAAAAAACAGTTTTTTGCAAATAACTCGTAAACTACTGACGCTAGCGAAAAAATTTTACATGGAAATTGTAGATCTCGTCGTCCTCTACAAGAAAGATGTGATGCAATTTTTCCGTATGTCCAACGGTTTGAGAGTTATTGGCCAAAAACGAAAATTTGGAAGAAATTGAAGGGGTACCCCTTGGAAAAATCTCAGAAAAATCGAAAATTTTTTTTTTGTTGTTTATTATTAGCAATGTTCTTCCGACGTCTGATTTCTTTTTAAAAAATGCGTTTCTAAAGGGCATAAACTTTTGGGATTGACTGTATAGCCAATACATCCTTAAAATCGTAGGTAGACGATAATGTTTACAATTTACCGAGAACGTTTCCGCAGCGGTTGGACAATATTGAACAATGAAAATATGTTAAACAAAGGAACACAGGAACGGGTAAGACTGCGAGGGATGAAAGTTCTTGTTCGCGCGACGCAACGGGTCATCCCAGGTATAGAAATTTTAACCCGGGCTCAAGGAGGTCGGAACGCGCGTTCGCGGTCGAAAGAACGTCGTCGGCCGGCGTTGATGATTCCCGCGTGTTCGAACGAGATCTCTTTACTACTGTCCGTCGCGTAAACAGTCTGCCAGACCCGATAGCATGAGAGAATCTTTGACTGGATCGAACCAGTAAACCCTGAAGTTTTTATCTTTCGATCGGTCCTTCAAAGAGAGACGACGTCCGTCGTTCGACGTTGATTCGAGTAGCTGGGCGGTCGGACGTTCCCCGAGCTAGGGTTTATTCGAGAGAAACGAGCTTCCAAGGAGACAGGCCACGATTCGGTTAATTCGCGCGGACAGAAAAAGAAAAGGGGATCGGGGGACGGCAGTGTGGAAGTAATTAGACGGAATTGAGGAGACGCTTAATAGCGTTGCGGCTGATAAACGAGAAGGGCGAAGAGAACAGCGGGATTCTGGTTGACTGACCCGAACCGCGACGTCGTGGTCGGCATCTCGCAGCTGTCCTCTGCTACTATGCGTCGCACGCGTTTGACATCGGTCTCGGACCTTATTTAGATACCGACGATTAAACTCCGTCACAACTGTCTCGTTTCGAAAGTTTAGACATTACCCGATGCGTCGCGTGACGCGACGACGGCATCGCATGAAAATCTAATTACGAGTCATTCTGATTGATAGAACATCGATTATTCGGACGTCGATTAATGCAAACATGATCCCTCCGGTTATCCGAAAGAATAATTATTACCGAAACGTAACGAGTTAGTATTGTGCGCGTGCCGCTTGATCCCTCGGTTCTCTGTTTTGCCTCGGTTAATCGTCAGTTCGAGGTAATTATTGTCTAGTTATCTGTCGGTCCGTCTATTCGGCCGATGACGAATCGATTTTCCATTGTACGTACGAAGCCGTCCCGTCGAAGGACACACGAGAAAGAGGAGGGAAAACGCGGGAATGAGAAGAATACGTTGTACGACGGATAACCTGCGGTCCGGTTGATGTAAAATTCGAAAGCGGCCAACGGGCCGTAGGTGCTGGAACATTGCGAGTCCCGATGGTCGACCGTGATGTTCCACCCTGGTAAGAGTCCCGTCGCCGAGCTGACAGACCTGACCGCGAGGAGAACGGCCGGCAACACCCTCGGCAGACTCTGCTCGTGACGGGAATCGGCCGGTGCTATTACAGCCAGCTTCACCTCCCTCTCGAGCGGTATTCGCGGCTCGAAGCATTGCTCCGCGACCGCGATCTGCACGGTCGCACACATCAGGAGCAACGTCAGCCTCGCCGACGATCGCCGTGTTCTTCGCATCTCGCGTTTATCACGTTCGTCCCTATTCCCTGTCTACTTCTCGCTCTCCGCCATCCCGACCACGGGATTCCACCAAATCTCAGTTCAATTTGTCCGTTTCCGATTTCACGACCCGTCGCCTCGCAACGCGCGATTTACCCCGTGCATCGTGTACCAGTGACCGAAGACCTCGATGGTCGGACGGATCGGCGATCGCGCGGTTCGCGAAACTAAAATATTAACAATCGTCAGCTACGCGATACGAGTAAATAGAATTTACACGGTCTATAAAATTCGATTCGTGATAATCATTTTCTCCTGCTGATCTTTTAAACGTTTCGTACAATACATTCTTGTTCGTAATACACGAGGGAAACGATCTAGCGCGATCGCGTCATTTTTTAGAAACGTTACACCTTTTTCTTTCCCCTCTCTGTGAAGTATGTATCGCGCGCTTTAATTTTTTACGTCGGCGTGTCCGTTTCGAAGAAGAAGATGACTTTCCGGTCAAAGCGAGCGAGCTGAGGCCGCGCGAACGAAACTGAGCCGAGTCCTCGGCATCACCACCCGTCGATGCGCGCCGAACGACGGACGATCGCTCCTTCTCTCCTTTACCACTTCGCCCCTCTGATCCCGGTTTAGGATCGCGCGCGTTACTGCGCAAAGATAGGACCGAGACGCATGCGTCCGTATTTTCCCTCCCGACGCCCACGCTAGCTCGCTCGCTCACTCGCGTTTTCCCTCGTGTACTGTGACCGCCGTCACTCGTCGCGTCGTATTTTCTCCCGCGTTATCCGACGTTCGCAATCCCAGCAGGTAGCCGATTCATAACGTCCTCCCTACATACATTCGAATTTCGGAACCATTTCCTACATTTTTAATCCCCCGAGAGATCTTCCCTTTTCAAACTGCATCGCGGACACTCGGTTTCCAGCTCGATAGAAATGATTTAGTTCACGGACGAAGCGAGCATTTGGAGCATTTCGAAGCCGCACTTCGTAGACGAACAGAGAACGAAGTCTGATCTTTGGAACGAAGAATTGCAATTTAGGGCGATTCTGAAATCGTACCTTAATGATCCATCCATCTACTCATCGCGTTTCTTTCGTGATTCGGACGAACCCGCCGTGCATATCGTTTAAATGGCAGCGAAGGGAGAAGTGATAAGAGAGAAGAGGATCGATCGTTGAAGCCCTTTTCGGGGCTCTTCGACTGGTCCGTGGACTATGGACTTACGATTAATCATTGATCGCCCGCGCGTTCCTTACGTTATTTATCGAGAAAACGTTTAAATATAGACATCATGACGCGTTGCCCGAGTACCGCGCCGTTACGGGGCAATAATAGAAACGCTTTAGCTTGGTGATAACACGCCGTGATAACGTGCAGGTAACAATGCGATAAAGATTGACTCGGCTAATTGATACGGGCAATTAGATCGTCGGTCGAGCGATAACTCCACCTCGATCGAACGTGGAAACATCGTGAACCGTGGAGACGGAAGGTCCGGGAACGTGGAACGGGTCGAGGTTCACTCTTAAACTAGCGATTTTCGTGTCAACAATTCGAATGCACTCCGAGTCTGACGAATTGCCTTTTCGTTTGGTTTATACGCGGAAACGTATCGCGTCTGGTTCATGTACGAAATCCCCTAAAATCGACGCGTCGTTTACGCGCGAACTTGACGAAAATACGTACGTATGATTATACAGCTTCGATCGATCCAGTACGATTCTGTATTCTTCCAGGTTGCTCGCGAGTCGCGTCGACGAACGGTTGACCGTAGCGCAATCGATCGTAATTCGAACACATAATGTAATGATGTTTGACCGGCTCACCCCCGTACTTGTTGGCGACGTGATTTCGAAGCCCCTGTGGGTAATCTTTGGGGGTGGTCGTCTCGACGTCGAAATTGTCGAACGTCACGTTTTTCTCCTTGATGAACTGTACCACGGTCTTCATCATCAGGTGACAGGTGTGTCTTCCGGCGACCTGGCTCTGCCCGTTGGTCGCGTACACCAGATGCACCTTGTTCCACTCGTATCTGCGCCAACGATACCGTCTCGTTTCTACCTTTAAAAACGGTTTCGACGTTCCCCTTACCGATCCATCAGGGTGATGAGGAAATTCGCGATGTCTCTGAACGCCACGTTCCCGATTCTAGTCGTCATGAAGTACTCGTCCTTGCACTCGGTCTTCTTCCCGGTAAAGTCGAAGGTGAACCCTCCGGTGGTGATCAGCGGGGCACCGAAGAATTTCACGACTCTTCCAACAGCCGCTGGAACCGATCGGTACGACGTACAACAAACCGGAACCGGGCTTGCACGAGTATCAGCCTACTCACCTACGCAGTAATCGCATGCAGGCCCGAGGAACAAATGAACGCAATGGGAGAAGCTGTCGATCGCGCCGATCTGAGCGTACATCGCGTCGCAGTGATCGTCCTGCGGGAGGAAGTTCAGTTTCAGCCAGTAGGGCAGAAGACCGCGCGATCTGGCTTCGTACACGGCCAAGTCTGCGAAGGAAACGGACGAAGTGGAATGCGCGCTACGAAAACGATCTGAAACGGAGCCGTGGGAACGTACCGAGAACCGGAAGCACCTTCAGCAAGGAGATGTCGAAGGACGAGTCGGCCGGCAAAAGCACGGCCACTCTGAGCTCGCAGGAAACGCCAGCTCGATTCCTCTTGCAAAGAGCCTCGCAGTCCCTGGCCAGTTGCACCTCGCGGCAAGTCATTTTTCCGTTCACCGAGCACGTTATCCATACGATCGTCAACGCGACGATCCAATTGGTATCCATCTATGTGAAACTGTTTTCTCGAGTTCAGTCGAGATCGGCGCACCGCTTTGAAAGCTTCGACGACGACGACGCCTGGTTCGCCACTGCTTCGATACCGGGCTGAATCTCTTGACCAACTTGGATTCCTCCCTTGCTCGTGTCCATCCTTTTTCCTAGCAAACCTCTTGCCTCTTCTTCCTCCACCTCTCTGCCTCTCCGTCCGTCGCGTGCTCTCGACGAAAATCGAATACGCGGCTCTTCGAAGCCATACACCCTACCGAATCTTCCTTCCGACTGTTCGTCGCCGTAAACTCTGCGACTACCTACCAGAACGTTCTCGGGAACAACCCCGTTCCGGCCGATCTCTCGTCGGTTCCGAACTATCGATCAGGATACCGAGTCTCGACGAACTCGGAAGAATCGCGGTCGCGACGCGTACACCGACACGGATATTTGATACTGACACCTGGTTCGATGATCTTGAGCCGCATTAACAGTGGCAAACACGCTCAGGTGCTTACGCCTCTTGTCCGCTCGTGTCGCGTTATCGCTGATTTTCTATCGCGTCGATTGATAATGGCTATCGAGAGCTTCGTTTCTTCCTGCTGCTTCTCCGACGCAGCATCGGTTAATAGAATCTAACGCTGTCTGTCCCTCGCCCCGGGGTGCCCCTCGCGATGCCTTTTCGCCTACTACTCCCACGTCGGATCATTCGCAAAGAATGATACGAACTACCGCACTTACATTAGACTCTGACGATGAAACGTCGTATTTTAATCTAATCGCTACGGTGCAATAATTTCATCCACATTATTGTCTTATACGATTTTACCGTTCTTTTCCGTTTGTTCCATCTCTCAGTCAGGACAATTTTTAGAAATAATGAACACACCCTTTGCAATTCCTGTCGTACCAGTATCAGTAAAAATATTAACTATAAATAATTATTCTAGTACTTAAGCGATCCTCTTTGTAAATTATTGCACATCTTTTAGAGTTTAATTAATATAGAAATAATTTAAAAGGAATTCAATCATTACTTACTTTTAACTCCACCCATGTTCAATCCCTTTTCTTCATGTTATCTTCACTTAGTATAAGTAGAACTAAAGTAGACAGAAATTTAGAAAATTCTTGGTAATGACGTCACAGCAGAAGTTACTGTCACCTCTTAGTACCTTATGTTCTCCTGATACGAAGTCCAAATTCTTGTCAAATTTTTCTCGAATTTCTTTCTATGCAGAACTCATCAGAGAAGGTAAGCCCGTAGAGGAGCTTGTTCCTAGTGAACCGATTTTAATGAACCGCGACTGAACTTAAAGCTAAAGATATGTACAAGGAACATCATGAGCGATATAATTTATCCAATTCAAATCGCTCGAAGCGAGATGGAATTATAATACTCTTCAAATAAAATTATCAATCTCGGTTCCCGGCAAAGCGATTTTAATGAGGCCGCCCACATGGCCGTCGGGAGAAATTTCAAATTATGCTGCGCTCGGGTCTGCGATTCTTTAGAATTGATTTTATCGAACTGCATAATTTTTTCATAGTTTTTCGGTTTTTCATACACTCTCATTCTCTTTCTGTAACGAACACGAAAGCGCGTGAACGCGAGTTTCCTAACTACATACAACCGGGCATGCTCCGTGCACATTCGTTTTGCCGCGAAACGAAACGACGCGCGATCGCACGCGAGCACACAGTAATGGTGAGAAGTAGCGTTCACGTTTATCCGCAATGAACACCGTCGAGCCGAAAAGATTTTATAGTCGCGAGGTGACAGCGAGACGAGAGGCCATGGAGGATAGGATAAAGCGCAAACCGGGATGGGTAAAAGAATTTCGAAAAATGCCAGCGAATATTCTCGGCCCGACCGAATTTTGGAAGGAGTTCGACAAGCAGGCCGATGCGCTTTACACCGCTGCGAAAGAGAGCAACGATTTCGATGCGCTTTGCACTTTCGCTTATCAGAGAGACAAGGGCTATCGTAAATTCGTGGTAGCTCATCCTGAGAGATATTGGTGGTATTACAAGCACCGCCCGCCGGAAAAAAGATGCTCTTACGAGGTACGTTGTCCGACAGGTAACCTTTCATTACACATATTTTCGACAGAAGTCTGATATAGCGAGTACAAGCATTTAAACGAGGGGAAATAACGAATTTGGTTGGTGTCAGATAATTCCAGAGCATTGTCCTTGTCGCTTGTATTTGGACCTGGAATATCTGATAGAAATGAACCCGAGTCATGACGGATCGTCGATGACGAACATGGTAATCGAGATTTTCTGCGCGTACTTGCTGGCCCGTTGGTCAGTGCCGTGCAATAAATACAACGTGATCAATTTAGATTCGAGCACGAGCGAAAAGTTTAGTAGACATCTCGTGTTTAACGTGAAACACGTAGCTTTCAAAGATAATTATCACGTCGGTAGATTAGTAAAACGCGTGTGTCAGGATATCTTAGATTACCTCGCGTTCGAGGAAACGTCGCTCGACATTCTGAACAGTTTCGATAGAACGGAATTGCAACGATTAATCGTTGAAACGAAAAATGGCAAGAGATTGTTTATCGATACCTCGGTTTACACGAAAAATAGACAGTTTAGAGTGTACGATTCCACTAAATGGGGCAAGCGATCGAATTTCACGTTATCGGTAGATTGCAAGTACATTCCATCCGTCGAGTATAAAGACGAACAGTTGGCAATATTTCTCGATTCGCTGGTGTCATACTTTGTTGTCAGAAGGGATTTAGTGATATTAGAATATTCCGATTGTGAGGACGGTGCTCCGAACGTAAAACGTTTCAAACCGCTACCGCGACGATCCGTCGACCGCGAGGAGGATCATTCGAGCTCGAAATATCCGCTGTTGAATAAACACGTTCGCGACTTGACCCAACCGGGGAAAGTGCGTTCGTGTAAAACCCTTGAGTCTAGAAAACTGTTGGTGTACGAAACCTCAGGATATAGGTATGTATTACTCTGAAACGACGACACATGATCGAGGAAGAGGCGCGTACACGATCGAAAGAGTAATTCCTTTCGTAGATACTGCGAAAACGTTGGCCGATGTCACCAAAGTAACAACGTTTACTGGGTGGTAGACTTGAAAGCCAAAAGATTATATCAGAAATGTCACGACCAAGATTGTGCTGGTTTTAAATCCGAACCCAAGCGATTACCGGAAGAGGTTTGCTTCGAAATTGATGAGGATGGCGACTCGCTCTTGGACTCTATTAGTTTGTCACAGGATCTATCATAGAGGACTGACATCTTTTATATCAAAAGTTTTTATTAAAGTAGATTAAACAATTTCGTCAGTAGGGACACCAGACAGATGGGAAGAGAGTTCTAAAAAAAGGTAGGCAGTTTCGAGTTACAGGGTACATAGATTTGTCTCCGGGGCTTCTTTCTCTGGAACGAGTACAGACTATAATGTTTCATATGTTAAAATATCCGATCACTTTATACATGAACTTGTTTGTATAAATACAAAATAATTGAACAATGCCACAGTTACGATTGATAGTACAAACACACGTTTGATACGTGAATCACAACTTGTACTATGACACAAATTATGTACAATATGTATATATAAACAGACGTGACGACAGACACACGTGCATGTTAATGTATATAATAAATTCATTCGTATGTGCGTGTAACAAGTATTTATAATAATAATAATAATAATTTACACATATGGTTTATATTTGGATTAGCCTAACGTACACATATGTAACGCAGCATTTTGATTCTTGTAATGAAAGGTTTTGTACAAATTGAAAATTTACCTGACGAGTTCATCGTGACTTTGAACACCTCTCTCTACTATGCGTTTGGCTCCTTTCCACTTTCTCAGTTAAAGAATGAACGATGCGTAAGTGAAACGAATTGTGTCGTCGGATCAGTCTTGTGCTCGTTACATCGTACGGCATAAAACACGATAAAAAGAAAATGCTATCTCTGGCATTCTTCGAAACTTTCTCCCTGACTTAGGACCGATACCGGGCGCGTTCCGCGCGCAGGAGATTTACCCACGATGTGACACGATGATCCATTATATCCATTCGTTCATTACCTGTATCTTTGTATCGCGATCGCGGTTGTTACATTACCATTCTGCTCGCACAACGTCATGTTAAACTCTTTCTATTGGTCAAAACCAATTTCATTATTTCAAACGTATTGCAATTATCGGTCAGACAAATAATTTTGTAAGAAAGAAATAACGTAATAAACCCCTGCCTTCGTCGGTTGAATCTGTTGTATCATCATCGCCATTTTCCTCGTGCAGTTCTTCCGTCTCTTCAAACGTTAGACTTTCTATTTGTTCATCGACGTCGCGCTCCTTCTCCACCTCAGTTTTACCATTTCGTTTTACCGTTTCACTCTGCTCCTCCCGCTCTTCGTTGTTATCCTCAACGTTGTGCTCTGTGATATCCTCTTCGTTCAAAGTGACACAGCTAGTGTCCAACGCGTCCACGTCTTCTTTCAAGAGCCTGTAACTCTGATAATTCTTCGAAGCTTCCCTCATACGAATCAGAAAATCCGGCAATCCTACGATCGATACGTCGTTTAAGTACGAACGCTGTTAGAACAATAAAATAAATCGCGTACCTGACATCGCAACCCACGCGGTAATCCCGGACGGGATATTAACACCGGGATCGTCGAAGTACGTTAATCCGAATTCTATGCCCGGCTGGTGGAACTCCGTATACGGCTTTATCACCATGTACGACCAGTACGTCGTGACTCTGTTACGTATACACATGCACGCATATACACAGGTGCTTGAGATTACTTTCGAATAGCGAATTTTGACTTACTTTTAACGAAGTAGGTGAGATTCATACGTTATTCGGTATTGCAACAAGTGTTTCAATTTATTTACGATACCTGTATATTCCGGGTTTAGTGGGCGCATTGGGATGCTCCGTTACTCTACTTATAATTACAATTACGCCCTTCTCTTTGTCCACCATCCACCGCCTCTGATAAACGTAGTCTCTATTCGCGAACAATCTCTAAAAACGCAACAGGCGAACTATTAGCACGTGCTCGCGGCGTTACGCGATCGGTGTTACGTAAACGGCGATTACGACGATGACTACGAGCGCGTACCGGCCATATCGTTTCCCAATATATAATATCGGTACTGCTGTCGATGGATCTTTCTGCCTTTGGGTCAGTATCGATAATTTGTAATTCCCGAGCGGTGTGATCCCATTTTTTCCTATAGTCGACGTCTATTTGAGTTTGCAAAAAGTCCTCCGCGGTAACGTCCGAGAACGTGCCATATACTTTGTACGCGAACAATCCTCCGGATTCTGGTTCCTCCCTTCTCCAGATGATCATGTCCTGCCGTTCTATGTACGGCGTCCATCCATCCGCTGAAAACAACAGACGTGTATTCGTAAACGCGTTCTTGACCCTTGACGAGAATGAGAGAGTGTTACGTACGATCTTGATTGGCAGTGGCGCTAAATTTATCGCCATAGCACTTGCAATAGTCTACGCCAGGCTGTCGTGTGTCTATCACAATTCTTTGATGGCATTTCGGACAAATTAACGTCGACTCTTTTAATCTGTGAATTCCTTCGATATCCTGTTTACAACTAACAGAGACGCAAGCTGATTAACTCTAATGTCGATCGCGTAATGAACAACGCAGTCGAGGGATCGATGGGTCGCTCGGTTTACCTATTCAACTCTTGCTCGCTTATTCTCTCGCGATCCCAATTGTACACGGTCACGCCGATGCTACTCATCAAGAAGTGTCTGGTATTTCTTAACGTGCGGTTCCTCCATGTTTTTATGAACTCCTTCAGCGCTACCTCGTCCCATATCCGCGTGTACAAGTGAAATATTTGCAAACTCCGTCTGATACGTTGCGCTGCGATAAACTCAAACTGTCTGGCACAGGCTTCGGCAACCTGACCGCTCTGCTCTTTCAACCAAAGCGCTACCTTTTTGCGATATTCGCGAAGTCTCCCATAATTTTCGTACTGTCCAAAAGAAGAGGCTAACCTGGTTCCGTTTCGAACGTAACTCGCGCCGAACTGCTTTAATAGGAAACCGGAACATTGCGCCACGTACATCGTCGACCTGGCTCGTTGCCTTTTCGACGAATTCCCACGAACTTGAAATAATATACGGCACAACGGACCTTTAAGTGTCGTGACTCTCTCCACGAACTTCCCGGAGAACGAATCCCTAGGTTATAGTTTATATCCTATGATGATCCACGATGAGTTATTCATATAACGTGGGAATTCGCGTTGACGTCGATGATAATCGCTACAGTATTCATCGCAGTTTTATTCGAGGTACCACGAGTTACTTGTAAAACGTGCGAAACATCACGATGTCACGTCGAGTGTTCAACTGCTATGCTGCTATGCAGTTGCGTAGATTTGATCTGGACAGTTTCGGCAGTTTGGGCGCTCGACTCGACACGGTGCGTGACACGCCTGCGTGAAGTTAACACCGCTCGCCGTTCGCATACTTATTCAAAAACAAACATAAATCCTCGACTCTCTCTACGAGTCCACTAATCCAATCATATTTTATTTATTATAAATAGTTGGCTCGAGCGAAATTTCACCGTTTCTCTCGTATTTCTCAGGTATCGTTCCCGTTCAGTTTCCCGTTCAGGTTTCGTAACAAAACTTGAGATTCACTTACATAGATCCTTCCTGAGTTTACCTGTAAAATTTCATCAGCATCCGTTAAGTAAAACTTGAGACATTCGCATTTTTCAGGAATCATGTTTTATATTTTACGGTATACGGAAATTTTAGTTCCGCGTTTCGCCACGCAAACAACGGTGGCAGTACATATTGGATGCCGGTAGTCGCGAAATTGAACAGAGCTGGAAAAATTGCGAATATCTCGGGTTTTTGACGAGTGGATTTTATCGAAACTCGAGAGGAACATTCAGATAAAATCTATGTAAGTATCTCCCAGATTAATTAAGATGCTTAAACGCGTTTAGTTTATACATATAATTAAAAGGCCGACTGCGATAAATGTTTTTGGGATTGGTACATATTTGATGTTTACGCGCATGGAATAAGTTCCTTTGAATTCTTGTCACAGACATATAATACACATGTTCTCGACGAATTTTATTTTTTTAAAAAGCTTAAATATAGTTTCTCGTAGTTTAAAAGTTCAGGTAATATATAACATTTTGTTAATATTACTAGAGAGAAAATGTTCTCTCTTATATTACATTAAACGAGAAACGCGCGACGCGTGTGCAGTGAATCGAGGCGCATCGTTGCCGCGAGCGATAAGTTTGAAATAGTGTTGTGAAGAAATTAAGATTCGATGAGTTCTAACGAACACGGAGGAGGTATGTACGTATGAATCTTATTAAATCTAATCATTATTAATGATGAACTGACGATGTTGAACGCGCGAAGCGGTAGGAAAATGAATGATCGGTACGTCGACGGACTTCGTTAACAACCAAGTGAACGAGCTTCCACGCATCTTTTTTCACGTGACGAAAATACTTTGCCGGGTGGACAGTCGCGAAGGTAAGCGTCGAAATATCCGTCCTTCAGTTGCACGCATTTTAAATAAGTCGACGAACAGTCGTCGCTGAAGGGGAACCGTCCCATTTCCGAACACGTGGATTTCTCGGGCTTCAAGTCGATCTGCAATACAAAAAAGACGAGTTACGATTATAGATACACATACTTTGTACGAGAGAGAAAAATACGCGTAGCTTTACTAACGATTTTAATGGATTTCCTCTGAAGATCCAAGTCGACGCAATCGTCGATTTTCTCGAAAATCAATTTCGATAAGCAGCCGGCTCTGCCTTCATCGTCTGTGGTAAAAATCGTGCCCGGCGGACAGGCAAATGTCGTCAAACCTATTTGCATGTGTTCGTCGACCGCGCATTGATAGAAGATGTTGCAATACTCCGGATGTCGTTGAATGCCGCTCGGACAATGGAAACACGTGCGTTTAAGTACATGGCCGTCGGAATACTTACTTTGATCTAGAGTGCTATACAGCGGTGGGGTGCAGCTGCCATTTTTCGGAACGTTCGCCAGAAAATTGCAGGTATTTATCCGCGCATCCCAAACAGTTCCGATTTTACATTGAAAATCATATCGAAGATACCTGCTCCCGAATGGGATGCATCTGTAAAACTTGCTGCAGTCCATGGTGTTGGGGAAGTAACCCGACTGGGTACACGACCCATGGTCTGCTTTTTTCGGGTATTTCGGTCCAGTTACCGAAGGAATTTTAATAACTCCATCGTATCTCGTACCGTATCCCACGATCCTTATCAATTCAAACAACACGATAGCGAATTCATCAAACTTTATAGTCAATTCGTCCATAGTGTAATATCTATTCGGAATCAAGATTTTGTATTGTAGTAAAACGTTGATCAGATTCCGTACGTCCGTAAGCGATAGTTCGAGTAACTTTGTTTGATTGCCAGAAAGTATTTGCACGTCTTTCGGACCGGGTGATTTACTGGGAATTACCTCCGTACCAGGGCCTTTCGGTTTCGCGATGCTGTCCGTACTCGGTTTCTGGTCCGAATCAGTTATTTCCACTGTACCCGTTACCTTATGGAGGTCGTCAGTTACGCCAGGCTTCTGAGTGCTCTTGAGAGTTTTGTATGAATCTGTCGGGTCCTTAAACAGTAGTACCGTATCATTCAAACCTGGCGTTTCCATGCTCGATTCCTGGGTCAAAACTGGTGTTACACTCGGTTTCTCGGATTCGGATTTACAGTCCGTATAACACGATTCTGCTGTACTCGCTGTCCCTTCACTGGAATCTTCATCTTCACCCGGCTTAATTTCCGGCCGGTGAGTAACTGGTTTGGTCGTATACACAATACCGTCTTTTTTGGTAGTAATAAAATCTACTGAAGTATCTGTTGTCTTCTTACCGAGCTCTTCACTTACACTCGGCTTCTTAGTGCTGTCGAATATTTCGGATGAATCGGTCTGTCCAATTGTAGGTATTTCCTCACTACTGAAGGGTACAGGTTTCAATTGCTGGCCCCAATCTTTTGTTGGACTGAATATCGAGCTATCGGGATACTCGTCCCCATCCAACTCCTTGATGCCTGCAGATGTTTCGGGTGAGTCTGTTTGGAGGGTTGCAGGTAATTTCGTATGCCCAATACCGGGAGGCTTAATAGACGATTCTTCGGACGAATCTTGTACTGGACTATGTTCCGAGTCACTAGAATCGTCAACTACATCTGGCTTCTTGGTGCTACCGAGTATTTCGGGTGAATCGGTCTGTCCAATTGTAGGTATTTTTTCACTACTGGAGGGTACAGGTTTCAATTGCTGCCCCCGATCTTTTTTTGGGATCAATATCGAGCTATCGAGATACTCGTCCTCATCTAACTTCTTGGTGACTTCGGATGTTTCGGGTGCGTCTGTTTGGACAGTTGCAAGTAATTTCGGATGCCCAATACCGGGTGGCTTGATAGACGATTCTTCGGTCGAATCTTGTACTGAACTATGTTCCGAGTCACTAGAATCGTCAACTACATCTGGCTTCTTGGTGCTACCGAGTATTTCGGGTGAATCGGTCTGTCCAATTGTAGGTATTTTCTCACTAATGGAGGGTACAGGTTTCAATTGCTGCCACCGATCTTTTTTTGGGATGAATATCGAGCTATCGGGATACTCGTCCCCATCCAACTCCTTGATGCCTTCGGATGTTTCGGGCGAGTCTGTTTGGAGGGTTGCAGGTAATTTCGTATGCCCAGTACCGGGTGGCTTGATAGACGATTTTTCGGTCGAATCTTGTACTGGACTATGTTCAGAGTCACTAGAATCGTCAATTACATCTGGCTTCTTGGTACTACCGAGTATTTTACCTGAATCGGTCTGTCCAATTGTAGGTATTTCCTCACTACTGGAGGGTTTAGGTTTCAATTGCTGTCCCCAATCTTTTTTTGGGATCAATATCGAGCTATCGGGATACTCGTCCCCATCCAACTCCTTGATGCCTTCGGATGTTTCGGGCGAGTCTGTTTGGAAGGTTGCAGGTAATTTCGTATGCCCAATACCGGGTGGCTTGATAGACGATTCTTCGGTCGAATCTTGTACTGGACTATGTTCCGAGTCACTAGAATCGTCAACTACATCTGGCTTCTTGGTACTACCGAGTATTTTACCTGAATCGGTCTGTCCAATTGTAGGTATTTCCTCACTAATGGAGGGTTTAGGTTTCAATTGCTGTCCCCAATCTTTTTTTGGGATCAATATCGAGCTATCGGGATACTCATCCTCATCCAATTCCTTGGTGCCTTCGGATGTTTCGGGTGCGTCTGTTTGGACAGTTGTAGGTAATTTCGGATGCCCAATACCGGGTGGCTTGATTGACGATTCTTCGGTCGAATCTTGTACTGGACTATGTTCCGAGTCACTAGAATCGTCAACTACATCTGGCTTCTTGGTACTACCGAGTATTTTACCTGAATCGGTCTGTCCAATTGTAGGTATTTCCTCACTAATGGAGGGTTTAGGTTTCAATTGCTGTCCCCAATCTTTTTTTGGGATCAATATCGAGCTATCGGGATACTCATCCTCATCCAATTCCTTGGTGCCTTCGGATGTTTCGGGTGCGTCTGTTTGGACAGTTGTAGGTAATTTCGGATGCCCAATACCGGGTGGCTTGATTGACGATTCTTCGGTCGAATCTTGTACTGGACTATGTTCCGAGTCACTAGAATCGTCAACTACATCTGGCTTCTTGGTACTACCGAGTATTTTACCTGAATCGGTCTGTCCAATTGTAGGTATTTCCTCACTACTGGAGGGTACAGGTTTCAATTTCTGCCCCCGATCTTTTTTTGGAATCAATATCGAGCTATCGGGATACTCGTCACCATCCAACTCCTTGGTGCCGTCGGATGTTTTGGGTGAGTGTGTTTGGAGGGTTGCAGGTAATTTCGGATGCCCAATACCGGGTGGCTTGATATACGATTCTTCGGTAGAATCTTGTACTGGACTATGTTCCGAGTCACTAGAATCGTCAACTACATCTGGCTTCTTGGTGCTACCGAGTATTTCGGGTGGATCTGCATGCACAAGCGGTTGCGCGGTGGTAACGGGTATTCTTATCACTGGTTTCGCAGTGGAAGCAGGTTGTATTGGAGGCAATCGCGGAGGGGTAGTCAGTCCGTCTTTAACCTGTGTTATAGAGGCGACAGTTGTTACATCACTTGTGTGCTCGATTCTATCAGGCTTGGTATCTTTCGGGGTCCATCTCCCATCATGGCTGAGAGAAGGACTCAATTTATCAAACTTTATTTTTGGAAAGAGAGCGCCAGTAACAAGTTCCAGTAGATGTTTGCAGTCGGTGTCAGTAGAATGCGATGTCCCTAAACCGTCTAATGTGGGCGATGAAGCTGTGCCGTCGCTTGTGTAAAGTAGATGGGTAGGCACCGTTGGTTTTGGCGTAGGAGGATGAGTAAAGCTGGCAGGAGGTTGAGTACGAGGTGTAGGGGGATGAGTAGTGCTGGCAGGAGGTGGAGTACGCGTGGTAGGACGAGGGGTAGTACGGGTAGGAGGTGGAGTACGCGTGACAGGGGGATGAGTAGCGCGGGTAGGAGGATGAGTACGAGGTAGAGGAGGATGAGTAGTCCTGGCAGGAGGTTGAGTACGAGGTGTAGGAGGACGAGTAGTGGTGGCAGGATGTGGAGTACGCGTGACAGGGGGATGAGTAGCGCGGGTAGGAGGTTGAGTACGAGATGTAGGAGAATGAGTAGTCCTGGCTGGAGGTTGAGTACGAGGTGTAGGAGGATGAGTAGTGCTAGCAGGAGGTGGAGCACGCGTGACAGGGGAATGAGTAGTCCTGGCAGGAGGATGAGTACGCGTGGTAGGACGAGGGGTAGTACGAGTAGGAGGTTGAGTACGCGTAGTAGGAGGTGGGGTAGTATGGGTAGGAAGTTGAGTACGCGTGGTAGGGGGTTGAGTACGAGGGGTAGGACGAGGGGTAGCACGGGTAGGAGTATGCGTGACAGGGGGGTGAGTAGCGCGTGTAGGAGGTTGAGTACGAGGTGTAGGAGGATGAGTAGTGCTGGCAGGAGGTGGAGTACGCGTGGTAGGACGAGGGGTAATACGAGTAGGAGGTTGAGTATGCGTAGTAGGAGGTGGAGTAGTATGGGTAGGAGGTTGAGTACGCGTAGTAGGAGGTGGGGTAGTATAGGTAGGAGGTGGGGTAGTATAGGTAGGAGGTGGGGTAGTATAGGTAGGAGGCTGAGTACGCGTGGTAGGGGGTTGAGTACGAGGGGTAGGACGAGGAGTAGCACGGGTAGGAGGTTGAGTACGAGGGGCAGGACGAGGAGTAGGACGAGTAGGAGGTTGAGTACGAGGGGTTGGACGAGGGGTAGCACGGGTAGGAGGTTGAGTACGAGGGGTAGGACGAGGGGTAGCACGGGTATGAGGTGAAGTACGAGAGGCACTATCAGAGTCACACTCGCCATAATCATCTGAATCTTCCGAATCGCATCCTTCGCTGCTGCTGTCTCGCATTAAATTTTCTATGATGTTGGGCAAATTGAGAAATCGTTTAGTCCTCGGCCATTCTGTCAGTACGAAATCAGTTCCCCCATTGACACCGTCTTTTTCCTCACTTGCACCGAAAGGATTTATGTTTGCTTTATCCTTGCCGATGCCATTATCCTTATACTTGGCACTATCTTTCCAGCTTTCATTTGTTCTATTCTTCTGTTCTTTGTTTTTATTTTTTTCGCTGTCCGTGAACTCATCCGCTTTCTTCTCTGCGTCTTCGTCGTCCTCCTTCGTCTCATCTTTATCTTGAGTCTTGCCTATATCTATACTCTTGCCCTTAATGTATTCGACGCACTCCGACCGGTCATTGTACTCAGGCTTCACGCAACTTTCGTTTTTAACCGAGTAAATGAGATTATCATTGCATTTGAAAACGTGCCGCATAAAATTGCTAGTCACGATCTGAACGCAGTGATAGAACATCCTGCAGTCGGTTTTGTCCGGAAAAAATCCATCGCGTTCGCAGACGAAACTCGTATTGTGCGTGGGCCATAGCGGAAATTTCGTAGCATCATTTCGCAGCTTCGGGAGCCAGTTGACGACTAGAAAATAAAATAGATGACTGTTGCCGCGGTTGAAACACAGACACCGGTTACCGTTCCCGTCCCGTTTTATCTTCTACGCAGCTCTCTTACCCCTTTCCCAGAAACTGGAACTGTTTTGCGAACGAACGCCGGTTCCAAGCAGAATCAGAACGAAGCCGACGGCACAGAGGATCGTCCTCATGATCGGTGCTCGAACCTCGGAGAGAGACAGACTCTTGCAAGCGCGTTCTGAAAAATAGAGCCCGGAACCCGGCACCGAACGACCGTCGGTTGCGCGATGCGCGCGCGATATTTGTAGGCCCGTCGGCGATCGTTAACGGATGCGATCGATGGTCAATTAATTATCGGAGATCGAGCAGATTGGTAAACGCGTCGTAGACTGACGTTGCTCGTGTCCCGCCGCTTAAATTTACGCGCGGAAGAATGAAAGTATGAACAAAGGAAGGACAACGTGAAAGACGTGGAGGAAAATCATTACGTTCGGACTTTTACTGCTCATTGTTTGTATTATCGTTTTCGTATCGTTAATTTTACAAGCCACGTTTCGATCGGCCGAGAACATTTCGAGCCAACCTTTGCACGCTCCCGCTTACGATTCGAATCGGACGACGAAACGTCATGCGGACCGGGAAAACGCGAACAGGTCGCTCGACGACTCGCCGATCTTTAAACGGGCAATCGATGCACGCACGTGCACACGCTCGTTACCAGACGTACACCCATGCACACACCCACACATACGAACGCTCTAATGTCTATATATTCGCCGATACTAACGCCGATCACCGTTGGACTCGATTCATTCGCTCAACTTTCGACAATCGATCAACCTTTGCGCCTCCGCCTGTAAACGAGACGTGTAATCGTAACGAACCCAATTTCGACCGATCCGCGTATTAGAGGTACCTGTATCACGTTATAGACGGTCAGCAGCTGTTCGAAAGAGGGTCTGGCCTGCGACGCGCAATCGTTTCTACCGGCACCCCATTCGAGGACGCCCACCCTTCGACTCCTCTTTCCCCAACCGGTCGAGAAGTTCAGCTGAGCTTCAGCTTCGTGGTCCAAGGTCAAGCATAACAGCAATATTATTGCGAGGAAGCCGAGTCGAATTTTATGATACCTGCGGAACAAAATGTTGTAGCGTGGGCGAACAGGAAATCGAGATAAAATTAGGGGAACTATAAAACCGTGCACGGCTGTTCGAATAATCAGCGTAAAAAACGTGACTCGATATTAGTATCGCGCGCGTTATCGAACCACTTACATGATGCCAATCGAATCGAGCGTGGAAGTTGGAAAAACTTGGATTTCTTCGGCGAACCTATGCGATCCGTAGCGTGAGCCGCGCGCGATTGTGAGAGGGTAGCCGCGTGCCGCACTTTTTTATAGCCGCCACATCCCCTTCTATCGTCCCGAGTCTCTTCGGGGTTGCGCGGGACTGACGTCAGCCTCAGGATTCGGACCGTTCGCCAACAGGAAACGCAGGAAGTATCGCAATCGGACGGTCGCAGGGTTTCCCTGTCGCCGAGAAGCCTCTGTCGAGGATTCGATTAATTAGGCGCCGCGTTTCTTAAGACATACGTTCGCGAACGATTCGGGGAGTTTCCATTTTACGCAAGCTAGGTTTCTCTCTCGATGCGTCATCATCTTTTATTATTGCTACAAAAAAAGGACATAAAATTACACGTATCATCATTCTCAACGATAATAGATGGATCGCGGGTGAAGAACAAAGGTGTGCTGCGCGTAATGCTTTGCGGTCGACTATCACATTGTTGAATAGGTCTGCGAACCGTTTCGGTTCCGGTTTCCTCGGAACTGTAAGAAGCTCGCGTACATACGTAGACGCACGTTTTAAGTATTATCCGCGACCTCTTGCCGCGGGACGGAACCGTCTTTTTCATTTTTCTCTTCGCTTCTTTACTAGTGTATAAGGGCAGTGTTCGAGTAAGTAGTTGATTCGCAGTGTATTTGCTGGTACGCAACGGACAATGTTCCTGCGACGAAATCGAACCAACGGCTCTCCGTTCGATCGCGTCGCACCCACCGGCGGATACGTATTCCTCGCACCCACGGCTGTGTTCCGTTGAAAACGTCCTACGCGTTGCTTCGCGTCCGCTGATACGTACGGAATCGGGCAGGTCTACATCTCGTAAGGAATAAAACCCGACTCCGTTTAAATACTTGAAATCGCACTTGTTCTGTCATCGTCCGATGGCAACATTTCCGAATATCGACGAACACTATTCATTCATTCTTACGCATATACTCTGAGATCACACGCTCTCACCTTAGACGCGGTTTTATTCCGACAAATTACCGTCTCGAGAGGTACTCTCGACCGTATTTGTATAATAGGCCCTCCCGTATTTTCTTATCTCTGTTCTTATTATTTGATCCTGTTCTGGTATCGTTATCATACATACGCATATAGCCGTTGATTTATCGTACAAAAAGCTTACAAATTATTATCACATATATGCGTGTACGTACGTGCGGCGGGTGCCTACATCAGTACACGAATATACATACACATATACATCTATATATACACAAAGATAAATTCGGCACGCGCACGCGCTGGTTCGCGCATGAAAAAGAAACGGCATCGAAGCTGATGCCGGAAGACACGATGCGGAACGAGCTGTGCTTCTCGAGAACACGCGTAGTGCAAGAGGTTCGTGAGGGTAACGAGGCTCGCGTCACCTCTGAATCGCTCACCGACGCGGAGACCGTCCGTTCTTCTTCGCTATCTCATTCCTCGATCGGATCTTGGATACCAAGATATGGCACTCGAATCTGTTTTTCGCCGATGCCGTTCGTTGTCTCGCGCGGACCCGTTCCAAAACGTGCATCGTACGCGCCCCTCATGCTACGTTAACGTTGATATCTCCTAAGGAAACAGATTCACACGCTCGGTCATGCGCCACATTCACACGTCGTACACGCGGCGAGACGTCACGCATCATTTTTTTTCCTTTTTTCTAAGCATGATTCAATGCGTGTTTTAGTCACTCGCTCGCACGCGTATACTTTTGATAAAATACTATATCCTAAATTAAATTATAATAGAAGGAGCAGTTGTACACCGCTCCGTCGCTGCCTTTGTTTCGTCTTTCCTTTCGGTTTGGAATCGTCTTCTCGCTTATCCTTCCCTTTATATCAGTACTCGCGTCCCGTACGTTTAATATACGTGTATAAAAAAAATATGTCCAGACCGTGTGACTCGTATGATTACCAAAACGTAAAACCGGTCTTGTTCCTTCGTTACCCGAAGGAAACACGCGTGAAACGCGGGAGACATCGTTTCGTTCGTTAGTAATGGAATGCGTGCCCGCACGGAATATTCGCGTAGTCGGTGTCCGTCGTCATTTATTACTACTGTACAGCCGGTTCTATTTAGATCTCGGCCGATGCGTCCTCCTTTCGCACGTACACTTTTGTCTTTCTCATCGTCCTGGATTCTTGCCGTTGATCGTCTGGCTGGTTGTTCGAACCGCGAGCAGTCTTCTCAAATTAAAAATGCGTCAAAAAAAGGGGAGAAAGAGAAAGGAAAGGAGAAAATTCGATGAACGAACAAGGAAATGAGAAGAAGCAAGTCACGGCGCGCTTCGATACCACTGTATCGGGGAGGAGGGAAGAGAGAACGCGGGGTATATCCTCGGTTTCGAATTAAGTACACAGAGGCGAGGAAGCGTCGCGGGGGTTCGTCGCTTCTTCGTAGATTGCTGATTTACAGCGAACGATTCGATGGAGTACGCGAGCTAAGTTCAACACCAACTTTCGCTCTCTCGTTCGCCGACACCATCGCTTTCCTCGTCGCTCGGTTCCTCTCCGTACATATCGGCTAATTTTCGGAACCTCGGTCCAAAGTTCGACAAATAATTGAACTTCAGATCACCGTCGTCGGTACCTGTAGACAAAAAGAAAACACGTAGAAACATTACGCGATACCGAGGTATTTGGCAAAGATGATGCGAGCGTACATGAAGCAAGAGACGATAAGGAACCCTCGGAATTGCCTTCACCCTCGTACGCGTAATGCCTGACATCGTCGAACGGATTCGTGTCAGGATCTTTGTCACAGCTCTCCTTCTTGCCGTCGAGGAACCCGCAGATGTCTGGTACTTCGTCCGTAGCTGAAACAGGTCGAAATTGAAACGTACATTCCCCTTTCACTCGTCTCACCCATAGCGATTTCAGTAGCCAATTTTACCTCTGGATTGCAAGCCGACCGGCGCCATTTTCGAATCGATGGGCGGAGCGTCGTAAATACAGGGTATAGTGCGGAGCACGTTCAGGTCGTAACCGGTGTCGACTTCGCCGCCTCCTTCGTCCTCGTAGTTGATAATGTTCTCCCTGATGTCGTCCATATCTTTATAAAGATCGTCGGTCTTCCGCCTGTGCACGACCACTGCCAGCAACAGTATCAACAAGATCGCGATACAAACTAGTATCGCGACGAGAAAGTTCGTATTGATCCCAAACGACACAGCCTTTGCCATACCGTGATCGCACCCAGGGTCCGCGTTTCTGGACAACGACGGCATTCCCAAATTATACGTATTTCCATTGAAAGTCATGTTGCGTATACACCCGACGAATCCTCTGTTCGTCGGCTTGTAGTTCCAACCAAGTTGCGAGGCTAGCTGCGCAAGATTGGTCAATGATCCTCCGACTTGCATCGGACTGTTCACATTCAGAAATTCGTTCGTTCCTTCGGGCGCGGTTAGACTCATGCAAGCCGACATGCCGCAGTTGTCCACCTTCAACTCGATCGTGTTCTTTCTGAATTCAACGTCTATTCTATGGCTCTTGCCATCGGTGAGTTTGATCCGCCGCTGGTCGAGTCTCACGGTGCCGGTTCCGTAATCCATATAAAGGACCGCATATCCCTGCTGGAGTTCGAGAGCCATGAAGTCCTGGATTCCGATGTGTGGGCTGTAGATCATCGGTCCGAAATAGAACACCAAACCGTTTTCCGTGTGAGCCGTTATTTCAAGACCGACGTGAGAATCGGCGCAGGCTTGGCCGGGTGGTGGCATTATGGCCCAGCCGTCGCCGTGGAATCCGATACCGAGAAGCTCGCACCTCGGGCCTTCGAGACCAGGAGGACATTCGCACCGATCGGGCAATGCCGTGCCTCCGTTCAAACAGACGATCGGTTCGGCCACGTGGCACGTGCACTGTGGATCGACGACCGCTCTCACGCCGACAAACGAGCTGGTGTTCGTGTAAACTGAATACGGAATTGTGCTCACGTTCAAGAAACTGCGACATGTATTATTACAGTGTAGTTTCTCGATTAGACACTCATCGATATTCACCAGGAAAATCTTGGCTTTCATTTCTCGCTCGACATCTTTCGAGTGCTGCGCGAGGATAGTGTTCAACCTCTCGGGTGCATAATAGGGACTACCGTGCGCGGAGAAACGTACGTCCAGCAAGCTTTTGTTGTTGTAATGAGGCGAGTGGAGAACCGTGAACACGTCCACGTTCTCCACAGAGACGTTCAGCATATTTGCGACTCTCTCCTGGAATATTTCCTTCTTGCTGATGCCCGAGTCGTCAGGCGCGACGAATTCCTCGGCGGTCATCCCAAAGAAACGTATCGACCCAGATCTGGTCACCGCCTCCTCCGGAAGCTCCCTCACGGTAACGTTCACGTACGCGTTCACCTCGTGCCGATCGATGAGCGCGCTATGCTCGGTAACCGTGAACTTAAGAATAAACGTGCCATTCGAGATACCCGGGAGCATCGTGATCATGCCGGTGTCCCGATCCAAATCGAATCCATCGTGTAACGATGCCCATGCGAAATGTTTGTCCGGCAGATCCCAATCGTCCGAGTCGTTCACGTACACACGGCCGATCTCCGTTCTCGGTACCTCGCCCTTGTAATTATAGACGAATATCGAACTGGAACCTTCGGTCATCTGATTGTCGTTCTCGTCCCCGATGATCACCGTTAACGTGGAGGTTCCCGTCTGCGGAGGGCTACCGCTGTCCGTTATCACGATCGGAATCTCGTAACTCTTCTGGACTTCCCGATCGAATTTGACTCGCGCGAACAGGTCGGCACCCTGTATCGCGAATTTGTCTCGGATCTCGTCCGCCTTCTCGTCGATCCGGAACACGAACGGTGGCCCGTTCTCGTCCGAGTCATAATCGCGGGCCTTCAACTCAGTGATTTTCCCAGGCGGTTTGTTCTCTTGCCACACCACCGGATAAGACATGTCCAGGAACGGCGCGTTGTCATTTATGTCGATCAGCGTGATGTTCACCATGACCAGTTCCCTCAACGCGGTCGGCGATCCGTCTTCGTCGCGCGCCATCACGATCACGGTCCACATGGAATATCCCAAAGGCGGATCGCGATCGAGAGGTTTCTTCAACGTCATGCACCCGGTCTTATTGATACCGATCAAAGGTTGCTGATCCTCCTTCACGATGAAGTACGCGATGTGCTGATCGGCGCTTCTGTTCTTTATGTCGGGATCGTATGCGACCACGGTCGTGATGCAACCTTCAACCAACTCCTCCTCTTTGATGGTCGGGTTCTTCTCGAAGTCTTCGAACACCGGCGGATTGTCGTTGATGTTCTCGATGAAGATCTTGACCTGGGCCGTGTCGTTGAACACGCCGTCGAACGCCCTCACGGTCAAGTTGTACTCTGTATTCTTCTCGTAATCCAGAGGCTTTTTCACGCGAATCTTGCCGGTGGTGCCCTCGATGTAAAAGCTATCGTCCGTGTTCCCGGATATGATACTGTACGTGACCGGACTCGCGGTGTCCGAATCGAGCGCCTTCACTTCGGTCACCAGCGCGTTTATGTTCGCGTTCTCGGGGATCGACTTCGCGATGTACACCGGCTGCGTGAAGTGAGGGGCGTTATCGTTCTTGTCGGCGATCTCAATCCGGAACACCTGCTGACCCTTGTTGTGCTCGTTGTTGAATCCGGGCAAAGCGCTCGGAGAGTTGTCCACGGCGATTACCTTCACATTATACGTGTCCTGAACTTCCCTGTCGAACGTCGTCAGAGTGGTGATGTTCCCGGTGTACTTGTCGATCGCGAATTGATCCCGAAAGTTGTCCAGCTCGTACGTGACCTGAGAAACGAGATGAAAGCAACGTGACGAGACGAAAAATGAGACGAATGAAGAAAATGATTTACCTGATTATTAGCGGAGGTTCCGTCCTTGTCGATCGCTTTCACTTGCATCACAGGTACACCCGGCGGCTCGTTCTCCAGCACGCTTCCTTTCTTCATCTCACGGAACACTGGAATGTTATCGTTCACATCCAGCACTTCGACTTCGATCACGGTCTCGGCGGCTAACTGGTACTTGTTCTGCACTCGTACGATCAGCGTGTACGCCGTGTTGCTCTCGTAGTCAAGGTCCTGCGAGAGTTTGATGTCGGCCACGTCTCCGTTCGATTCCAATCTGTTCGCGAGAACAGAACGATGCTTGTCCTCAATTCTTTCATCTTCCGGAACGAAACATCTATGGGTATGTATTTACCTGAACGTGTTGCCCTTATTGGTTTGCTCGGTCCTACCAGACAGCAGCTCGAACAGGAGACCGGTGTTATCGCCACTATTCGAGTTCGCTTTCAGATGCGCGATGCTCGTGCTGAAGTTTCTGTAGTTCTCGTCAAGGCGGATCGGCTCGGATGAACGTGGTTCAAACGTCGGAGCCTTCTTGTGCGATTCGACCACCCGGATGTTCAGATCAATGATACTCGATTTTGGACTCTCTCCCTGATCTTGCACCGTGGCTATCATGCTGAACTTGTACTCGGGATTTCTCTGCAAACGAGACCAAAGCTTTCGTCACTTCCGTCTTGCATCTAATGTTTCGTATCCGACGTATATACTCACGTCGATGGTCTTGTTAAGAAATATCACTCCGGTGTTGTGATCTATTCGGAAGTATACTTCGTCCTCGGGTTTCTTCGGCGATAGGCTGTAGTAAACGACCGAATTGTTACCGTCGTCAATGTCCGTGGCCGAGACTCTCATCACTTCGCGTCCTAAAGGTAAATCTTGCGGCACCGACTCGGTGTACGCCTGAATCAAATGAAACTCATTTTTACACTAATGTCCCGCCGCGGATCCCGCTTCCTCCGTTCTCTTCCCTTTTTCCCTGTTGTTTCGTCGGAACAACGTCTACACAATTTGGCATGCATGCGTTCAAAGATAAAACGCGAGGCGAGAGGAGGGCAAGATCGGCATCGTTCCCATTCGTATCGATCCTGCCGTTCGATCACGCAAGCGTTTTCTCGTAAAAAGCGAAAATCAAAATGCACAACACATACGCGGCATTCGCATTCCCAAAATAAATACGTATCTATCGACTATAAAAGGTATAATAGGTATAGATGTATCGAAACGAAAAAAACATCGAAATACATAATAGACATGTACCGGGAAATTCAAAACCAACCTTCCACACGTGTCCACGAAAGACCTGGGTTTGAGAAAAAAAAAAGAAAAAAGAAAGAGATCGAAGCAGAGAGATGTAGTTGATCATGTTTGGCAATACAAAATCGTATCGCAGTAACGCGACAGACGTATCTATTTCGTTCTACGCTCGACGAAACAAAAAAAAAACGTTCGATCGATCAATTTTTGAATCGCGCTGATTTTTTTCTCTCCTAGACGAATCGTGTGACTCGGGCGGCAAAGTTTCTCAACTCCTCGCATGAATTCTTTAACTTCCCTTTTACGAGCTCAGAGGAAACATATTTTGGGAATAAGTGTGACGAATAATCGAGTCGTCGATCACCGGTGAAAGAAAAAGGGTAAAGAATCGCCGTGTTCGAGTATGAGAAACGATAGACGAGCAATAGTGCGAGCTTACCACTTTGTCGAACACGGGGCTGTTATCGTTCACGTCCTCGATGGTAACTTTGAACGTGCAGACGTCGTCGAGCTGCGGCCTACCGTTATCGGTCGCGAGCACAGTCAGGTAAGCCTCCTTTTCCCTGGCAGGCTCGTCCCTGTCCAAAATCTGAGTAGTCCTGATCAATCCAGTCTTGTTGTTGATCTCGAACTTAAGCTTCTCGCCCGGGGCAGTTACGAAGCTGTACGTGATCGTACCTGAGAAAATCGTAATAGGTTCGATCCGCTCTTTAGCCGGGAACGTCGATTCTACGGTCGTAGTAATTCGAGTAGGTTTCGTCGAACAGAGACGTCCAACGAAGAACCATTAGATTCGGACGGGGCTAGTTCGAATCGCCGAATCGCGAGTCTAATTTCGACTCCCTTGTTTCGCCGGGTTCTACTTGATTTCGCTCACCTCCGTCTTCCGGACGGTCCCTGTCCTCGGCGCGTACTTGAATCACCTCGATGCCCACTGGTTCCTCTTCCTTCACCACCGGCGCGTAATTCGAGCAATTCGAAAAGACCGGCTTGTGATTGTGGTTCTCGTCCAGCTGCATCTGAGAACGAAACGTTTTGTTTTCCATTTATCGGCAAGCAAGTGGATTTCGAAGGTAGGGAGCAACGCGGAAACATTTAATCCGACGATCGGATTCGATTCTAGCACGGAGGTGTGATCGGAAAGCACTCACCGGTAACAATTCTTCTTCGCTCAAGAACTGTGTTCTCGCGTCCAAGTGTCTCGAATGCCTCAATCTGGTTGCGTCGGCTGGAACAAAGATAAAAATAGGGGAAATTCGTTAGGATCCGTTTTTCCGTTCTACTGAACACAAGCGTATGTGCTCTTCCTCCGTTCGCTCTTATTTGGTTACACGCGAATACGATCCCGTAAAAGCTTTCGATTTTACACGGTGACGCGGCGATGACGCGTCAAGAGCTATCGAGAGACCGATAAATAATTCGGTGGAGAACGTTACGCGTACCACGTCGCCTCGAAACCGCTTAATAATTATTTCACTCTCCGACCGTTCATCATCATCCTCTCGCCTCTTTCTTTTTTTCGTCTCCGCTTGAAAAATTCCAGACCGTAACTTTTTTACGAGGACCTCGTTAAATATCGAGCGCGATTTACGGAACGAAATCCTTTTCGATCGAGCAAACAACGGGCTTCGGAGAAAATCCGGGAAAAACGATTTTTCGTTTCCCTTCGAACGTTTCCACCTTCGTTCGCATCCTCGATAACCGAGGAAGCGAATCGAGGCAAACGGATCACCGAAACCGAAGGGACACCGATGTTGTCTTCTCGTGAAAAGCTCGTTTCAAATCGCTTTGCGTGAAAAATTGAGAAGAACGCGTACCGCGGGACAATCATTCCATTATCGAATCCAACGTTAATATCCTATTATATTCTCTCCCCGGATCGAGGCCGACGACGGACTGTAATTGGTAATTAATATACGTACATCGATCGACGCGGGCGAATTAACGCGCGTACGTAACAGTAGGAAATCCGAATGGTTCCGACGAAGTGAAATCGCGCGGTGATCGTCGTCGAACGAGATCAAACGGCAGGGGAGAATCGCGTGGCTCGGTGAGAACGTGAGCCAGGGGAAACGAAAACGGCAAACGGCACGCCAACCACCCCTTCGTGTACATCCTAAGTACGTGCATACTAGCTGGCTACGTGGCTACCTGTACGACGCGAGTTAACCCACTTTCGATCTGGTTCACGAGTGGGTTCAGCGGCGCGAGGGCTTCGCCAATCGGACACGCGTTCGCGTTTTCTTCGCTCGGATTAATATACGCTCGTCGAAAGCAAAATGCAACGCTCGGGGTAAGAGCGTTACGTAAATCGAGTCACCCACTTCGACCCTTCTACTCGACCAGCAAGGACCACGAGGAGTACCCTAATAGTAATCGTTACTCTTCTGCATGTAGAATCGCGCTGCGCCTTCCAACGTCTCGAGCACTGTTCCCTGCTCAATATCGGTTTATATTTGTCACCGATGACACATCGTACGTGTTTAATTTATTATGTTACTTTATCAACGAGCACGAGCTCTTCGGAATATACAGAAGAACAGAAAAGAAATATGGAAGCTTGACCCGATCACTAAATCCTTCAGGACAGTCAATGAATTAGGCTCCATCAATGACGTATTTCATGATAGAGTCTGATACTGTAATCGGTTTATGCACTTTAGAAACGCATTTTTTAAAAAGAAATCAGACGTCGGAAGAACATTGGTAATAATAAACAACAAAAAAAAATTTTCGATTTTTCCGAGATTTTTCCAAGGGGTACCCCTTCAATTTCTTCCAAATTTTCATTTTTGGCCAATAACTCCCAAACCGTTGAACATACGGAAAAATTGCATGAGACCTTTCTTGTAGAGGATAACGAGATCTACAATTCCTGTATAAAAGTTTTTCGCTAGCGTCAAT
>NW_017179105.1:3243479-3274706 GCF_001652005.2 Ceratina calcarata
GATATTTCCTTCTATACTTTTTAGCACGTAGCTATTTATTATTAGCATTATTCTTCCGACGTTTGATTTCTTTTTAATTATAGGAAATGCGTTTTTCTAAGGTACATAAACTTTCGGGATTGACTGTGTAGCCAATACATCCTTAAGAAGAAAATGATGTTCACGAGAGAATCTCAGTAGACCGATGTGAAAAATCGAGACGATCTCAAGCCGTTTAGGACTTTGTGCGTAAAATTCGAGCGTGGCTTTAGCTTCACCAACATTGTTTTCACGACGAGGTTCGAGCTTGGTCGAAGACCATACGCGTTATCGTTAACGGTTACGCGATAAATTTTCTGAAAGGGGTCCGTTGTGGTTTATCGCGCGAGGCTCGGATCCGTTCGACTCTCACCTGTCCATGCGTTTTGCGGAACGTGCAGTAGCGCAGCCTGATATATTTCGTGAGAGAGGCGACGAAGGGAGCCCGTCGAGTCGTCGCGGGACTCCGGTGAAATATCATTGTTGGCGAAGTTTCTCGGTCGTAGCCGAAACGCCTCGCGCTTCCTGTAATACCTCCCGACGTAAAGTTCGTCGTCTCTTGCGCTTCCGCCGTTTCTACCTGCTCGAGTAAACACCGGGCGGCATCCGGAGCTGCTCTCCGCATGGGAGTTCGCGAATCAGGACGAAAAACCGTTCGATCGAATCGTTCGATTTGAATTCGGTGGCCACGCGGTCGGCCCGAAGAGTCGAGATTGGAGCATGTATAATATTGCCTCGGGGCGAAAGCCTCCGAGTCACGTTCCCGATTCTATAACAGAGTTGCATTATCCTAGCGTGGCGTTATCGCGGGCCGCGCGGAGACTTTAAGATATTCTACTTGCGAACCGTGGATCGTTGACCGCCGAAAGGAGGGAATCCATTTTTGGCGACGGATTCGTGTTCGTGACGCGTTACCACGCCGAGGAAAAAGGAGATAGCGGAAACGAAGGGGGGGGGGGGACGATCGACGAGCTGTCACGATGCAACATTCGTTTTCTCGGAGACGTCGCGGCCGGGCTCGGAAATACAGAAACGACTGTCGCAGTTGGCGAAAATCGGAAACAGTCAGACGAGACGTGTTTTCGTTCCACCTGCCAGCTGGGATCGCCTAATTTCGTTCGGACAATCGAATTGTTTCAATACCGATTCCTTCTCATAGTAATAACGATGATGACAATCATTTATTCGAGAAAGGCTCGGACTGGACACGGGCAGAATTCTATAGATCTGCTTGTACTTATCGGACGGGAGCGTCGTCGCTCGAACGAGCTAAAACCATGGTCCTCGGCACGAGCCGAGATAATAGGGGCTTTTTGATGCAATTGGCCGCCTTTGAACGCGTCCGATATCGCTCGATAGGTTGCGTCCGCGCGCGTCACGATACGCGATATTCGGGGACGCGGCCTCGCGAAATGCCGGATAATTAGCAGGCTCGCGACGTGGAAATAGCCCTGTGCGAACGTCCTCCGCTTCGAATCGACCACCGGCCTCTATCGATTCATCTCTACGCCCGGTCATCGCTCGCCGACGATTCTTCGAAGACGAATCTGCTAAACGCGAGCGATCAACCGCGTAAAGTCACGGACGACGAGAGACGAACGAGCGAACGTTCCCGTCGTCCGCAACAGGTGGTCTATTTTTCTGAATTCCCTACAAATTTTCAACGAGGTTCGACGCGAGCCTGGAAACCTATCGGTTAACGATCGCGCGACAGTGTAACGACGCCTCGACGATGTTCCCCGGATAATCGCGTTCGAAGTTCGAACGACTTAACCGTGGAACATCTGGAAAATGACTCTCAACCCCAAAGATAGTTAGACACCCAATTATCGTGAGTACATATCGCTCGGGAAAAGAGAATCGCAATATGTACTCGAGGATTTACTTTATTCTCGGGGGTGGCTAACTTCCAGAACGGTTTTAACGTGGTATTAAAAATTGATCTCGACTCATTAAATTGAACGGCGCTGGCAGGTGGAGGGTTTTGCCTTACGCGACTTCGTCGCGTTATTTTTGAGAACGGGAAGAACGAGAAGTAGGTGAACGACCGTCGCGCGTCGTTCGGGCGAAACCTTTTCCGGATAATAATAGGAAGGAGAAACTCGAGCTCCCTTTGACGTCCGTCATTGGTTTCTTTGGCAATCAACGACGGTAGAAGCGGTGTAACGAGAGCGTAGTTGAGCGCGAACGTACGAAAGAGGGTGAAAGAGAAGAGGGCCTCTCTGCCTGCTGCCCCTTGTCAGCGACGGGGGAAGAGAGAGTCACGAGGCTCGACGATTCTTTTTCGCGAGCGCCTAGAGAACGGATCGGTTAATACGGTTGCCGAGGAGCAATTCCGAGGAGGTACCGCCCCTGACTTTCTACCCTCGGTCTTCTCGAAACTCGAGGGTCGGATCAACGCATACGACCGATCAGAGAATGCAAAACATTTTACCGAGTTAATTACGAGTCGGTCCACCGTCGCAAAACTCCAGAGATCTACAGACGAAACTTCCCGTACAACGGAATGCATTTCGATGATCAGAAATGTAACCCGGGATAATGCGAACCGATCGACGATTTCAAGAATTAACGTCGGTCCAACGCGTGGTCCGTTGATCCCGCAAATGAGATTCGCAAACTGGCGCGCGGACCTATACGTGGACTTCGCATTGATGGGAGGCGAAACGCTGGCGATTGATGGACGATCGTGAACAACGGCGACGTTCAATGATCAACGGACGGGATCTCTGGCTCTGCATTCCTCGCGAACAAAGCGAGAGGAGGAGGAGCAGCAGCAGCAGCAGCAGCAGCAGCAGCAGGAGACGCGATACGAGCGAGCGGGGAGTAAATCGAATGGACGCATCGAACGAGGATGAAACGAGATCTCGTTTAGAAGCAATTAAGCTCATCGCTGTTATACGTGAACGTGCCGTGCGCTTCGGAAGGATTCGCGGCAGACTGATTTCTTTGAATAAACGGAGAACCGGGGAGAGAGCGCAGTTGCGTATTTGTTCGACGGTTAACTCGTCTTCGGCCGTAATGAGAGTCGCGCGACTCGTCGACGACCGCGTTCGACGCGTACCCGAGGAGTCGATCCAAAAGACGCGACCGATTATGAGCGGCGAGCGCATCTTGAACGCGATCGAAGCGGAACGGTAATCGAATCAAGTGCATTATCGCGCAGGATCATGGGAGACGTCGCGTCGCGTCGAGACGGAACGGAGAACACTGGTACGTACCGTTGCAAACAGTTTCGACGCGTTCAAGCCTCATCCACGTCTCGGGAGACGATAATGTCCCATCGGTGCGCTTTTGAACTTACGTAGAAATTTCGGTCACCGGAACGACGATGCCGTTACCTCCGTCCCTGACGGCGTGCGGTCATACGGTGGGAACGTATAGTGTTTCCTCGCGGTTTCCGGTCTGGGAAGAGGGTCGTACGAATCGTAGCTAAAAGCGCTTCCGTTCCTTCGGTAACGATAATTTTTTTTTGTTCTACGGCCACGTGTCCCCGATGTAATGCATTTATCGTGCTTGCTCGTCGAAAGAGCCGCCCACTACGTCCCCGCGACTAATCCCTCGAACGTACGGCGCGTTCGTTCCTTCCGGGTACATAATCCGAGGGCGAAGGACTTATTCGCGGGCGTGCGACGCGTCCACGTCGGTGAATCAAGGGGAGGTAAAAAGGGATGGATCGAAGGCTGCGATTTTACCCAGTTTACGGGCAACGAACTTTCCGTTCGGATTCACCACCGAGGATTACCACGTGGATTTAGCTCGCGTTAAGTAGCTTAGGTTCCTTTATCCGTTACCTCTCTCTCTCTCTCCTCCTATACTCGATCGTCGAACATGGAAACGCATACGTCGCGTACGTATGGAACCGATATCGGATTTGATCGATTCGACGCATCGGCTACGCGCCTCTTGGCCAGCCTTTGTGGCCGGTCGTCTCGCAAAACGAGGCTTGTCGATTGAACATCGAAGACGTCTGCCAAGAGAAACCGCAGAGGCTCCTCCGCTTCGTTTGCGAGGAACGCGAATTTTCTGATTCTGATCCGTCTCGGATGATCCAGTATTTCGGGACGATCCGGCGATGATCGTCCGCATAATCGCATCGAATCAGCGACGGCTGAGCGTTGCGATAGTCCCTCGGCTCCGCGAAGAAGAGAACGAGGTCGCGAGAAAAGCGTGAAGGGTTAAACCCAGTGTTGGCACGCGGTGCCTCGGTCGTAACGTCGCTTATTGGCAAAAATTTCCCGGCTCGTTAGAGCGGCGTTACGCGAATTGCGGGTAATTCGCGAGAATGCACGCGACGATGGGACGCGGAGCGAGCGATGCGACGTGTGCGAAAGAGGGAAACGCGCGCGCGGTCGAAGAAAAAAAAACCGTCGCCGTCACGAGGGAAACGACAGCTTAATCCTTGTCGCGACGAGAAAAGAAAAGGTAAATGGCTCGCAACAAAGGTTTAATAACGCGGCATAGAGCATTCCTTTTGTGTTTTCCCAACCGGCCGAGATCAACCATATTGGAGGTAACATTTTCATCAAGCTTTTACAGTCAGTCGTTGCATATAGTATTAACTTTCCACGTTCTCGTTCGGAGACCGTAGGCGACGTTGAACCGCGGGATTTTAGATTAAAACCGTGGATGACCGTGATCGAGCGACTGTATTTTTTACGTCTCTCAGAGTCTTCATTTTCTCCTCAAGAGAGACAGAGTGATCAACGACGACCATTCGGACGAAAAGGGGAGGAAAAGAAAATCCGGGAGCCGATGAAACGATCGCATTAATTATTCGACCGATCGAGATTGACCTCGAAATTAAAGTCGTTTTGGCTCACGTTACTCGATCGATGCGAATAACGGACAGAGAGTCAACGGCAGTGGTCGAAACGGTGCGTCCTTTTTCAGACATAGGAAATATTTCGAGCCGACGCGGGAATCGACCGACGATGGAAGCGTCGGTGGTAGTGGTGGTCGCGTCGGCCGCGGCGATGCGGTCGCGGGTACAAAAGGTGACCGAATGACAGGGCCATGGCGCTCGGGCCGAGAGTTGGCGAATAATTACAGGGCAACGTTACACGGCTCTCTCTACTTTTCGCGAGTGGTAAAAGCTGAATGCAGAGGTAGGCCGATGGCGTGCCGGTCGGACGTGTTTATGGAACGGCGGTGTTCGCTCCTCCTCTCTACCGCGCTCAAGGAAAATCCGATTCCCGATTCGGTTGGTTCGTCGCGGAGCGGAAGCGTACGCGATGGGACCCGTTTCGTAAACGGAGTCCCTGTATATTCGGAGTTTTCCACTCGCGCGAAAACAGAGCTCCCGTGCTCCCGAGGGTACGTTCGCTCTTCCATCCATCTCTATTTAATGCGCCGTAGGTACCCGACCAGCTACCCTTTTAGTCTTTCCCATTTCCGAGACGACACGGGACCGACCCGATTCTCTTTCCCTCTTACTCGCACTTGCACCCGATTTTGTTCGATGATACACGTGCTCACAACCGCGACTCTCTCGAATTTCCTTTGAAACGTTCATATATCGATACAGAAACGCTCTTCCCATGAGCCGTTTAACCGTACAGTTTCTTAACCGTGTTGAACCTCGGCCGGAGTCGTCGTCGTGTCAAACGCTCGGGGCATAACGCGAAGCCGCCGATACACCGGCGATAAAGAAGGGGGAGGTAACGCGAGTGGAAATGAGGGAAACGGATACGAGTTCCTCCCGGGTAGCCGAGGAACGGCTTTAATTTCAGAATCCCAATTACACATCGATCCGCGACAACCTAGAATTGGCCGACTTTTGTTCGATCGAAGGCTCGCGCGTTCCCCGACTGTTGTGCACAGCTATCACTATGCAATTTCCGTCGCAATTTTGCGATCGCGACGCGACGCGAACCGATGCGTCGAATCCCGACGACACACCAATCCGTATCTCGTTGTTTCTTCGTAGATTCCCCAGTTCTCGACGATGCACGTATTTCCGGTTCTACTCGATTCGTCCTATCCACCGCGAATACAAAGTACCGGCTCGTTTCAAAACTTTCCCTGCGCACTTTCCGAACATCTTGTTTCATTTCTCATGAACTTTCTTCCCATGAAACGATCCGAACCGTCGGACACAGAAATCCTAACGGAATGCATTTGTACCGATATCGCGCGATCCACGGTTGACCAGCGATGCACGATGCTCGTAACGAGGTATGCACGTTCTGGCACCGTAACCGATTTCAGTCGACCTGGCCGTATTTTCGAAATTCGCCAGCCACGCAATTTCCTGCGTCAACTTACGATAATTTATGCCCGCGAGAATTCCCACGGCCGCTGGGCCTCGGGGCTCCCGTTCCATCGCGTTCAACCGAGACGGCGAGCATCCGCTGCCAGCCTGCGAAAAACCGACGCGATGCGACGCGACGCGACGCGACGATTAAACCAGAAATTTGCCCGATTCGCTCGATCAAGGCGCGTATCGTGTCACAATCGTGTATCAGCATCGCGTATCATGCGTCGGACATGAATCCATACAGGCAGAAATGACACGCACAATAACTTAATGTTTCACGAATCCATATTTTCCATAAATTCTATGATGGGAGTTAAACGAATTTATTATTATTCTTTTAATAAATTAATATCTGTACTTTTCGCAAGTTTTGATATCCACTGGTGACTAGTATTACACGATGTTTCATATCGATGGTGATACGAGGCGAGTGGACACGCCTATCTCTTTAGCCGGAGAAATAGGAAACATGTTTTCGAGGAGCGTCGCGATGTTCGATGCCAAAAATGGAATTCCCGCGGAACGGCACGGACAAACTTTGGCAGCAGCGAGCGTTAATTCGCTAATTTCCTCTTGCTCGTCGACGATCGATCGTAAGAAACGCGGCGAAATCTCAGACCCGCGTATTTCATCGGGGTTGGCCCGGTGCCGTAATTGAATGATAGCGTTCGCAAAGGGGGCCCTAAATGGTTTTTCGTTGAGAATCGAGTGATTTGCAAGCACTGGAAGAGGGGTAGAACAGAAGCGGAAGCGCGAGATTTCGTTTCGTCGAGTGAATTCGAGTGCGTAGAGAAGGGTGAATAAATAGGATTGGTAAAAAATTACCAGTACATCCATCCGTTTGGGGCCCGCTCGAAATTGTTATTAACGACTGAAAAACCGCGACTGTGTGCATCTTCAAAAGCGCCCGCCCGTATGTCGCTTATCGCGTTTAAGCTTTTCATCAACGAAACTCGTCGACGTTCGTCCAAAGCCCGCAACTTGCAGCGCAGTTCCGTCGCTCGTCGAGTCACACAATCGCCACGACGTTGTTTGTACGTGCGATTGCATCGAACGCGAAAATCGTCCCTTTTCTTACGTACAATAGAAGTAAATTCGGTGCTATCGAAGGTAGGAGGGAAAACCGACGGATATGAGAGTAGAGACCGTGACGGAAGCACGGGGACGGAACCCTGAAGGAGATTTTATCGAACGTAGCGACCAGAAATTAGGGTCTTTCGCCCACCATTTAATCCGGCTTAACGACGTCCACGCGAAAGACCGCAGCAATTCCGAAAGAAACGAATAGGTGTGGCGAAAATTATATACGTGTACTTGACACGGATATAACGGTCCTTTCACGGGTATCGTAATATCCTAGAACGTACATCTGTTCCTTAAGGATGTATTGGCTATACAGTCAATCCCAAAAGTTTATGTACCTTAGAAAAACGCATTTCCTATAATTAAAAAGAAATCAGACGTCGGAAGAATAATGCTAATAATAAATAGCTACGTGCTAAAAAGTACAGAAGGAAATATCCAATTAATTATTGACGATAGCGAAAAGTTTATTATACAGAAATTGTAGCCACTGATGTCTTCTACAAGAAAGATTCTATGAATTTTTCTTCTAACTTGAGTATTTAACGAGTTAAGTATGATTATTTGGCATTTTATTGATGTTGACAAAATTCGACCATCCCAGCGTCGAAACGGCGAACTTTTGGCAAAAAATTTCATTTTTCCTTAATTACTCCTAAACCGTTGAATCTACGGGAAAATTGTATAGGACCTTTCTTGTAGAGGACGACGAGATCTACAATTTCTGTATAAAAGTTTGTCGCTAGCATTAATAGTTCACGAGTTATTGATGAATAACGAAAAAAGAGTTTTTTGCAAATAACTCGTAAACTATTGACGCTAGCGAAAAACTTTTATACAGGAATTGTAGATCTCGTCGTCCTCTACAAGAAAGGTCCTATACAATTTTCCCGTAGATTCAACGGTTTAGGAGTAATTAAGGAAAAATGAAATTTTTTGCCAAAAGTTCGCCGTTTCGACGCTGGGATGGTCGAATTTTGTCAACATCAATAAAATGCCAAATAATCATACTTAACTCGTTAAATACTCAAGTTAGAAGAAAAATTCATAGAATCTTTCTTGTAGAAGACATCAGTGGCTACAATTTCTGTATAATAAACTTTTCGCTATCGTCAATAATTAATTGGATATTTCCTTCTGTACTTTTTAGCACGTAGCTATTTATTATTAGCATTATTCTTCCGACGTCTGATTTCTTTTTAATTATAGGAAATGCGTTTTTCTAAGGTACATAAACTTTTGGGATTGACTGTATAGCCAATACATCCTTAAATTCGAGTGAGGTACTCATCGCATCGAATCACAGTAGTTCCCAAACACGCGACCAACGATTGGGAACGGAGAAGTGGACATTTTAGAATCGCTCGTTATTAAAAACGTACGAACGTAGATAAGACTCGAGTCCGAGAATTGTTAGAACCATGTGACCAGACACTATTGTGTATCAACCGTTACGTATCTGACGTTGTATTTATACATTTTTTAATCGCGTTTAAAAATAAATGCGAACTAAACACCCGATTAGGTGGTAAGGGAGTTTGAACCACTCTGACAACGGGATTTCTACGCTCAGATCCCGGTAGCCAATTTTCATTAACTTGCCCGACCCGATGAATCTCGTTTTTTCTTCCACGTTTAAAACTGGGAAAACCACGCCGAGCTCCGATTCTAATTTCCCAACTAATCGAGTGACGATTGTTACTGCTCCCGGAAAATCTCGTATCCCGAGACGACAACCTCCCACGAACTCGTGCCCTGACTCGAAATTAAAAATTCCACGGTAGGTCGCGAGACGCGTCTCTGCCTCTTTCCAACCGCACGTATTTTATCGCGTAGCGATCGCAAACCGTTTGCAACCGTAGGTACAGCTGACTATAAAGCTGGTATTTCCTGCGTTTTCCGATTACTTTGTCATTTATACTCTGTTCGTCGAAGTGGGTCGCATGCGATGAAAAATCCGGGATTCGCAATAACGACGAGCAGAACCCTCGCGTCGTTTGAAAGAAATCGAACTACTCGACTCGCGACGGACAAACCGGAAGTCGATCGTCGATTCGTTCGATGATAATTTCAGTGGACGATAGGTAAATTGTTTCGCGTCGATCGGGTTTGTTTTCTAGAGCGGCGATTAAATCTGAAAACGCGAAACAGCAGGGACGGTATCGTTCGCGCAGCCATACCCGCGCCGCGCGTACCTAGTGCGTTCACGTACCATATGAAACGGAACGAAATTCCATTTCCATTTTGCCACGCAACAAAAACCAACCAGCGCGCGCCTCCCGAAATATCGTGATCTCGTAAACCGACCACGCGCGCATCCCGCGACCACATTGTGCCCGTAATTCAAAGAGATGCCGAACGATAAACGTCCTTTTTTCCGACCGACGATCCTCCTCTACCTTTTGCCCCCGGCGAACTGCGACTCCCCGAGCTACGAATATAAATTCTCTCGTTTTTATCGCAGCAGATTTGCCCGGGCGTTGTAATCGGCGATGGCTTCACTCCGCATCGACCGACCTTTGTCGTTCTATTTCCTGTATTCGCGCAATTAAAAAAAGAGCAATCTCGTTTCGCGTCGAGATCGATGAACGATCGGCGGCCAAGTGTACCTCGAAGAGCTACTTGATCAGACTCGCGATCAAATACGATTACGAATAACGCGACAGTCGCCCCGATACTGCTGGAACGAGTGTTTGTTTCGCTTCGTCCTTCGGGACCGGAGGATTTCTTCCAGAAGGAACCTCGATGATTCGGTACGTTTCTGAGAGAAGCTCTGTATTTCAAATTGCACAACGGAGGGAGAAGTATGTCAACTATAGCGATGGTAAAATGTGGTAACTTCGAAAACGCAAATAAATATCGGTTAGAAGAGGGAAAGAAACTCTGCACTTTGTGTGGTTTAGACTCGGGGACGTTTGATCACTACTTAGAAGAATGCGAGAAAACGAACGAGTAGACAGAAAACTTGCCTGGGGAAAAATATAATAAAATCAGATTATTAAAGAGAGTGGAAGCGTAAGCTTAATTAAGGCAATTGATGAGATAGAAAAATTGAAAAGATGGAAAGTGGAAAAAGAGAAACAAGGCACGAACGTGCCTGTATACAGTACAAAGTATGTCAAAGTTTTATAGTGTGATAAGATGTGTATACAGGGACGCCAGTGATACGTGTGTATGGCAAATGTTAGGTTGTAAGTTGCAGTCTTTTTTTCAATTGCGTGTGACAAAGTAATAAGTAATAATACGCTTAGGTAAAGTATAATGGACTCTATTGTTGACCAAAGATTAGAAGTGTGGTAATTTAAGAAAATGTATAAATAGCAATGCGATTATTTTGTTACTATTGTTCAGAGTTTATAAGGTTGATATGCGAGGGTCAATAGTATTGTACTTACTATCCTAGACCACTTCTGGGCTCAGGTGGACGAAATAAATCATAAATGTAGCAGAGTCGAATAATTGTATTTCAAATTGCACGTCGATCTTTACTCAATGTAATTTCTATACTATCGATACGTAAAAACAACTAATAAATGTCGATATATTTACTTCACGACCTTCGACCAAACCGCGACAGTGGCACGCGTAGGTCACGCGTACGTACATGGAGCACGTAACACGGGACACGATGCGGCGTCGACGACGTCGCGTTGGCCCGCGTCACGACCCTTGGTACAGGCGTATGGTATGCAAATGGAATCAATTTGCGAGTCGGTGGGCGTCGTCGGTTCGTGGACAGGATGACCGACCGCCACCCTCTCCGTTCGAATTTGGCCCCGTGCCCCTCGTCGTCCTCCTAATTTCCCGACTCCTCGACGGGAAACCGAGTCATCCGCTCGAGAAAGAAGGAGGGAGAGACGTCGGAAAAGCAAGTGCGGGACGGGCGTCGGTCTGATTTAATATCGTAAAACAGGGTGTAACACGCTGTTACGCTCCACAGAACCTCGATTCGGTTCTGAGAACGGGAGGGAGACCCCCGCTGTTTCCCGTGGGTTCGTCCTCGTGCGAACGCGAGCCCGTCCCGACCCCTGGAGCACGCGCTAACACCATCCGCTCTCGCATATTAGATTTGCCACTGTGAACTCGATTCGAAAAAGTAGCCTCTGCCTCGGAAGAATTCTCAGTTCATAAAGATCCTACGGTTCTCTTAATTGAACCGTGTTTATGACCCGCGGGCCGAAGATCACTCGTCTCAACGTTGCTATTTCTCTGGCCTAGTTGAGGAAGCAACGAAAAACAATTTCAATTCAAAGGAGCGAAAAGTTTTCACCGACGAGCGAAAAGCACGCCGCGCGTCCCTTTTCTTTATTTCCTCGCATAACTCCGGACTTTTTCTAGCCGGTTATCCGCTTCCGGCTCGTCCTCGATCGAGAGAATACACAGCCGCGATACTTTCCCACGGTTTTCGTATCTACCCGAACTTGCTTCCGAATTAAAAAGTAACTCGCCGAGGCGATCGATGACCCGCTTTCGATTTCATCCGATTGCGTCCGTACCGTGTCGCGTGTCTCTCTCGCGGAATCGTCGATTAACGTATCGATCAAAATCCACGCGAGGATCGAGGAGAGACCGTGCTCCCCTTTAAACTTTCGACGGGAGATCGATCTCAGCGGAAGGAGCACGCGGTAGATCGACGCGATTTCGAGCCCTCGAAGCCGTGCATCGTGCTCTTAGCGGGCCGTGAGGCACGATTCGTTCATTGTCAAAGACGTTCTGCTCTCGAAGGTAAGAGACCAACGATCGATCGCGTTAACTGGGTCGAACAGTTGGTCAGAGGTTTGCTACCTGCACGTTGAAAAACTGTTTCCCTTTGGATTCGGAAGGTGCGTTTAAACACGAACGCGAAACGTTCGTTCGCATCGTTCCAGTTACCGGAACGAGCTCGACGACCGTTCGAGCATCAATTATTTATTCGTCTGGTAATCACGTCTAACGGCGATGCACGATGACCGTCTACTGTCGAGATGCACCACGAGAGTCCCTCGGTTCTATTTTAATTGGAATCGTCTTAGCCGTCGTCTCCCTCGCGCGTACACATCCGTGGGAAACGCGGCCCTCGCAGAAATCGACTCACCGCTATTAATTATATCTGTTTGCTCCGTAAATCATCCCGCGCCGAACCGTTGGTCTATCGATTTCGTTCGGGTAATGATTTACGTCGCGTCGCGTCGCGCCGTAACGCTTTATTAATACTTTCCTGCAGTGCGACGATACGTGAGTGGGCGCGGGAGGCGGAAATCAAGAGAATCCTTTTAAATGGGCTGGATAGCGCGAATGTCAACTAGATGCAAATGTCGCGAAGAAGAAGGTGGCGCGGGTGGTCGCAAGTCCGCGGAAAAACTTGTGCTCTATCCCCTCGGGGAATCGGGAGAGCGGAAAGCGGAAGCAGACGAATCGCGAACGGACCACGACGCGGCTCGATCGAAACCATGTAGCGCGGACTGATCAAAAGTTTTACGACGGGAGGTGTTCCCGACCCCCAACCGATTCATGGACTCGTGTGTGCCCACCCTCCGCTCCTTTCGTTTCACCCCTGGCTTTGATCTTCCCGTTCCGATCCCCATATCCTACATACGTATCGCCGAAAATAACGCGTCTGTACGTGTTCTTCTCCCTCGTGAACACGCGGGCCTGCGCCCGGCTATTAAGCGCAGCTGTTACGCGATAACTAAGATACAATGCGTTCATGGCTGCTTTTTTTACCAGGTGGCCCTTTTCTCGTCCCTGGTGATCCTCCGGGCGACAGAGACAAATACGCGGACCCTGGTTTACGAGGAAACCGGAAAAAGGACGATAGGTAACATTTTTCCAAGACGATTATTCGACGCCGATCGGCGGAGGAGGTCGAGGAACGTGTCATGTCTGCAGCGGTGTTACCTTGACTAAAAATATCTCTCGCGTGCGAAGGTAGTGGCTGGCTCCGTTCGGTCGCGGGGTGCCTCTTTTCGTGCCCGTGCACGCACCCGTGCACTCGTTACCGATAAATGGCTCGCGCGTTCTCGTGCGTGTCAATCATCCCCGCGAACTAGGATACTGTAATCTAGCGAAATTTACTCTTTCCGAGCTCTAATTTCGTTGGAAGCGAGTGCTATTAAATCACGGAGGACCGGAAACGTTCGCGCGTAGAAGCGACAGGTTTGTCGCGCGATGGAGCAAATAAATCCGATAGATTGCTACCGGGCCGGGGGAGAGAAGGGAAAAGATGAATCCTGTGTGAACGGGTCTTTGATATCGCGTCGCTCTCGGGACAGAGAGGAAAAGCAATAGACCGCCGCTGCTGCTGCTGCTGCTGCTGCTGGTTGAGCCAACAAAAGCAACGGCAGCTATAGAAACAGGGATAGGGGATCGGAGTAATAGAACAAAGTAGATTCTCGGTCTATGAGTCATCGGTTGCATCGAGAGGTACGTGCGTGCGTGCATGAGTGCGTGCGTGCGAGTTATAAGCGAGCAAACACGAACCCGTGGACCGAATGCACCGCGTAGGGAAGGGATCCATCCCCGAATTCCTCGGATAAAGTCGGAGTTCTGCCTCGATTCTCCGGCGGGAGTTCCTTTCCGAACCCTCACTTTCTCTTAACTTAATTACTCGTTCGTTTGCCGGGTCGACTCGTTGCCAAGACCGACGAGAGAATTCTTTTCCAACAGATTTCTGTTCTCCCTGTGCGTCACACGAGTTTGTTCGCTGTGATCAATTCCGCATACGATTTTCTACGAAACGTATATCGACGTACGTTAAATATTTCGGTAAATGTAGAAAACGAGGGGAACTCGGCAAGGGTGGACGATCGAGAGGTAATTCGGTGGAACGAGGGACGACGTTTCCCAAGAGTGGACGGAAACTTCGATTCTGTTGTACGCCGAGTCATGCTATGAGCAACGGAAAGGACAACCGGCGACGGGGAAAAGCAGATCGATTCCTATCGGCGAAAGCTTTCTTTTCTCCCTGCCTGCGCCCGTGCGTATACGAGAGAAAGAGAGATCGAACGGCTTATTTGCTCGACGCTCGTCAAAACTCGTTAGAAATCTGAGAAGCAAAGTTCGTACGATAAATCGAAAGTGTGAACGGGACGTGGGAATCGATTTGATGAACGTTTTTATTCCGATCCTCGCCTTTCCGCCGGATAACCGATGAACGCCTCGGCGACACGACGTGATAGTTCATATCCTAACTGGATTAATTAAGAACGAACTAGACGTATCCCGACGAGAAACTGTCCCGAGTCGAAAGTCGAGTAGCTACCGAGAGATGGAAAGTGACGGTTCAACGAATTACGTTGCGCAGCGAAGACGGATTCTCCGGCTGGTTGTTTCCTCGTGACGCGTAAACGAGCAACGAGCAATGAACGCGCGTCGACGATGAGTTTAGTTACCCTAGGCGTTTCGCCTCGGCCGATCTCCCCGTTCCCCTCGATGCGACGCGGCGCCAGCTAAAAATAAATCCGCCTCGATCCTCTCCTCCCTCGGCTCTGCCCCATTCTTCTCCGCTCGTTTCTTTCAACTCGTCTCAAGGCGTGCGTACGCACGTTTCTTCGTTTCCGGCGAAACGTCTCGGGGGCCAAGGCTCGAGGGACCCGGAACAGAAAGTCGGGAAATTCGGTTGTCGCAGAACCGGAACCGCGACGGCCGCACGTTTTCGATTCGACGCCGCGTTCCCGTTCGAATGCGAGCGGTACCGCTCGTGAATATTCATAGGCTATTTATCGAGTCGTAGTTAAATGGGAAATTAGAGTTCTAATTTTGCGGTAATCGACGCGTTCCCCTCGACTCGTCTCACGGCTCGATTGCTATTGTCAGATCGTAAATTACCATCGAGAGTGTCGGACGAAAAATGGATTTCCCGACGCGTCTATCTAAAATTTCAAACGATCGGAAATAATCCCCGATTGACAGAACGGATATTCGACCGTTCGTTTGCTGCTCTAATACCGTCTCGTTTTATCACCAGGATACGTTAGTCCAAAATCTTATTTAATATCCGAAATCGACGTTTAGATATTTTTGTATTTTTGATGAAACTATCGAACCGGGAACTGGACAAATTGCATTGTCTCAACGGACTGCTATTGAAGTGAGTTTTATTTGTTTCCAACCTGAGTGCTACAATTATAAGTAGTCTACTGTAAAGATAATTAAATTTTTATTAATAATTTAATGGAAACGAATCTTTTATTTCACGATTCATGACCAGATGACTAAATGACCAATTTCTGGGTGAGATCAAAGATTACAGCAACGTGTATACAGTTGCCGAAACCATAACCACGACTTTACTCTTGGTTTAGTCGTACTGGCTGAACTAATAAGAAATGCCACGTACGACACAATCATTCTCAACCCTTTCGTTTTCCCTACGTGACCGAGACTCCCTCAGTAATGGTTCTATACTTAATTTTTTCATGATGAGCATTAAACGAATCCACTTGTCATGAATAACGTTGAGGAAGTTGCGCAAACTTCGATATCGCGTGTTTCGAACATAGACCGTTCGTAGACATCGGGCTCAGTTTCCGGAGTAGGTACATACGTAGGCTCGTAAAATTTCCCGTGGCCGTGGCTCATCTCGCCGGTCGATGGAATCGCATCGGGAGGATCGTAGTAACTTTCAGGAAGTACGATGCGTCCCCCTTTATTCGCTGTTACAACCCTGCCAGCCGTTTTTTCATTTTACGCTCGACGTAGTTATCGGCTATCGCTATCGTTACGACCGCGTTATGCCGCCCGATCAAACTTTACGTTTATCAGGACGATATCTTGGGTCAGGAACGCCTTGTACATATATTGCTTTCTCTCTCTCTCTCTCTCTCTCTCTCGTCGATTTACGAACGAGTTACGGCGGCTGAGTTCGAGCGATCGTCGAGGCAATTGGAATGTCCATTTTCGCGGCATTCGCGGATTAAACCCGGTAGAAAACCGCGTAGGGACGAGGACGGGACAAGGAAATGTAATCCAACGGGAAATTAGCCTGGAGAGCGGGTGGCGCCGCTTTGGGTAATTCGTACGTTCGATAATAATTGACGTAACGAGGACGTGTCGCGCGTCGGGTTGCGAGAACTAGAACAGTACAAGCGCTCGATTCGCGCGAGGGCTGTCCGCTTCTCCCTCGCGACTCCGCGCTCCAAACGTTCGCCAAAACATCTACCCGATCGTTCGCCAATTACTCCGACGCAGATCCATTTTGCCCCGTAAAGACTAGCCGGGGTCCTTCAATTTTAAACGAACCGGAAATTCTTCGATTGCGTTTGATCTTGCGTTTGTAGTTTAAAGAAATCACGATTTACTCTTCGGAGCATGGAGACTTCGAACCAAGAAGCCGAATTCTCGACTTATCGGTCGCTATTGGGTGTACGCGGTGTTCAGCCGATCGAAGATAAATATTTAAACGAACAGAGCACATAACTTGATCGCGTTTCCTAAAGATATCGATATACGGAGCGGAAACTATTAATCCGAGACTATATTTTCAATTCGGGGTCTTGAAACGGCTACGAATAACGAATGGGCCGACAGCAATGGGTGCAGCCTTACGGTAAACAAAGGAAGTAATATGCAGAAGCGAACGCAGGTGCCAATTGGAAAATGGATTGAACGAAAATCAATTAAGAACCGAGAAATATCGCGCGCTAAGGCACGACCCACCGTATATCGTATAATATACTCTTCTTATTCCATTCGTATTCGGAAGCAATTGGAAACGAATCAGATTTTACGGTTCCCCGGTTCCGGGAGATCGCCGGGGACGAGTTTAGCTCTGATCGATCGTTGATTAAAAACGGCATTGACGAAAGTATCGCCGACGCACTTACCGGTTGTGCGTTTAGAATAAATGCTGATACTGTAAATGTTTTGTTTCGAAAAAAAATGGACGGTGTAATAATAATAATGCAAGAACTGGATGGCCGGAGTATCGTAGATCTCTCCGAAGGCAGCGGATGCCCTGGTTTCCCTGTAGCCTCCGAACGACTCTCGAACATTTCGACTAATCGAGTTATCTCGCAATTCACAATGGTTAGGCCGTGCATTTCCGGTGGTCGTGGCCGCCTCGGCGCACGTCCACCTCTATATTCTCCGAACGCGGTACACGTCGGGGAGTTCGGGAGAGAGCTGGCCGTCTCTCTTCCTCTGTTCTCCGGTAGCTACTTAGGTTAATGAGTTGGCGAGTAAGTTGGCCGGGCCAGCGTGAGAGCAGTCGCGGTAGCTCGCGGTTTCCGTCGCGTCTTAGGGTACGGCGGGATCGCGACAGCTACTAGACGTACGAGTACCGAGGCTCCTACCCCTTTTGCTCCGGCTCACGGTCCACACCAATCTCCATTACTTTACCTCGTTACGCCGCCCTGCCACCAGAAACCCCGCACCTTCTCTTCCGCTGTTCACGTCGCGAGTATCGCCTTTCCAACCCCCCGCCCCCGTTCCACGGTACGACTCTTATTTCCACGACAACACACAGCTAGGAAACTGCCCAATCTTTCTACCGGACTCGTCCGGGACCGTATCTAAAGATTGAACTGAATATCTCGTGTTCGATCGCGCACATCCGGTCCTGCTCGTTAGACAGCGGATTTTATACATTCGTACAAAAATGGTATCGGCGACGAACGTAAATGACGTTTCTTTTAACTGACGTCATGAACGTTTTATTTCGCTTAATAATCCGCGGTCTACTGATCATTATCGCGGGAACGGGTAACACCGGTAACGATAATTAGAACTACTTCGGAAATCGATGATCACTCGAATCGTACGCGGATTTGCCTGTACAAAAACCGTTTCCCTTTCCTTTGGCGGGGGATAAAAACGAGAGGCATCGGGCTCGGTTTTCCGTTGGAGAGTCCGATGCACCTTGTGCCGCCGCGTTAACGAGGTCACGTCGTTTCTCACGGACGCACCGAGCCCTTTGTTCGCGTGTTTCGCCGTTCTCACGTTGCGCCGAGGGACCAACGGGAAAAAGGGCAATTAAGCGTACCCGACTCCCCCTCGAAGCATCGGCCCATCAAGAAGAGTAGTACGCGCCGCGGCGCGTGTCCACGAACCGTCGACTATCTCCTGACTCTCGCTCCTCGACGTTTCCACCCCCGTCGCATTTTATTTTCCTCGCTCGATACACGGAAGGAAATCGATCGGCTCGAAAAACGTTAACAGGTGCGCGTGAATTCGACGAAATCACTACGAAAAGCTGATCGCGTGCCATCGTAAACGTTTTCGCAATGGAAAAAGATCTTTTTCTATTTGGTCCGCGTGACCCTTGACCGATCCAGAAGACCGTACGAGATCGGAAACGATGATTACAACAGAGCAGAGGAATGCAAGAGACGTTTGACTCGCGTCGCGATGAATTACGGATTCGATCGATTCCCTAGTTTCCGCGACTTAAGCCGACATCGTTCCTCGTTAAAACAATAACGCCTCATTGAGATCCATCGTCGCGCCACGACGAACAATCGCTTCGATTACTTTCTTATCGGCACGGTTATCCGAATCGATCGCCGCGTCGTAAACTAAAAATCTTATTACATCTTATCGATCCTCTAATTTGTTACAACGTACTTGCACAAGCGATAGCAACAGAAAGATACAGGTAACAATCTCGTCGTCGACTTAGAAAAAATAATTATCACAGTGATATAACTTGGATGATTGAACAGATTCTTCGATATCATCGATTAGCGCTATTCGCAGGTAATGTAATTTATATCTGCGTCCAGGATGCGGGATTTGAAGATTTTTGGTAGCAGTCGCGTGGCAAGTTTCGTTTTCCTTCGAACGAAGAAGCGCATTCGAGAATCGAGAATCCGTACGCGTATAGTATACTATACCCGAGGCTGAGAGAGAAGGAACTCGTACAAGAGCCTAACGATCGTACGCGTGACAAGACCGTCAAGAATGTCGGTGACGTCATCGGCTCGCAGGTATACCATGCGAGTGAGTCAACTGCGAAGAGAACTTCATGGAACGGACCGACGACGACGACGACGACGACGTATACTCAGCATTACATTCGTTCATTCTCGATTCGTTTCGTTCGTCCATTGGCACTTATCTCTCGTACTCTTAAGTAGCCGATCTATTAATAGACGAACGGAAAATTCGAGCCAGCTGTCTTGACTAGCGCCGGGGATAGACGGACATAAAATAAATCCATAAATGCAGAGAAACTTTTCTATTCCGTATTTACAGAAAATAATCAAGTGGAGTTATTATCGCGTGTCGTAATGCTCAGAATTAAAGTAGGCTGATAAACGATATCGTTACTTGGAATTGTTCGAGTCTCGACGGAATCGATGATCCGTCGACGATGACGCGTCAACTTAGTTTTCTTAGAAATTCTTGTGAGCGGCAGGAATCGTCGTGAACCTAACGGGAAGCACTACTGCACAACGTTGCTCCTTTTTCGCGTTTATGACTCGCGAGCTATCGGATGATCTCAACTGTTGCCGCGAGTATCGATTTACCATTAGGTATCTTGAACTCATAAACTGGTACCAACAGACCAGAGGATTTTTTTCAAGAATCGTGTTCGCATTGATGTCCGAGGAAAGTCTCAGGTTTAGGAGTTAAATAGACTCGCGAGGAAAATTGACCGACCGAAATCGATTAGAGGAAAAAGCTGCTCGCGTTCGACGGAGCAACCGGGATAGACGTCTGGTTTCCGCCCTTACGGATGATTAGTTGGGATGTTCCGTCTAAAAATAATCTGGGCCAACTCCTTTTCTCCATCACCTTTAAATAGCTCCTCGAGATTAAATCCTCTTATCGTGCTCCCTTAGTCCGTCTCTGTTCTAGTCTTTCCTTTTAAAAGTTTGCGCCCGAGGCGCGGGGACTATTCGCGCATCGAGCCACCAAGTAATTGCAACGGGCGGCGGAGGAAGGAGCGGAGAAAAGATTTGAGCGCAGGGAAATGTCGCGTTAAAAAGTACGAGACAAAATATTTAATTCCCCCGGGGGGCCGAGTCGTGCCGGGGCGAGGCGAAGCGCGGCCGGTTCGTTAGAGGTGCGAGCCACGTTTACGTTTCAAACACGCGGTACGTGCCAGCACGTAGCCGGGGCTACACGCGGACGGCTACATTTTCAGAAACGAAACGAAACGAAACGACGACGACGATGCTCGGGCGCGTGTTGCGTTCTCGCGAACAAACGGGCAGAGCTACCTTCTAAGGCTGAAAACGCCACGTTGAAAAAAATCAAATTCATTTCTACGAGAGAGCAGCTTCCACTTCGCTCGCCAGCTTCTGGCTGCCAACCTCGAATTGCGTTATCTCCAAGATTTTCCCTCACGGTTTCAACCGTTAGCCACCGTTACGAGTTAAACATTACTCGTAAAGAATTTAACAGGTCGAATCAGTAGGAGCGGTCTATTACTGCTCGATTTGACTAATTGATCCTTCGCATAAATTTTATATCCGATACGGTCCATCAAAAGCGAATGAATAAATACTCATTCTTACGAGCTCGTTCCGTACAAACGATAATACCGGTAAACGTCGGTCGAAGCAAACAGAAGTTAAAATTTCGGCTAAAACGTACCGTATAAAACGTACATGACAGAGTCCATTACGTTTCCTCTCTCGTGGAGGCGAGTATCGCGTATTCAACGAGCGTAATACAGGTTACGATAATTAATCCGGGGTATAGCATTCGAAATTAGGTAGGAGAGCGGGTCAGAGCCAGCTGTATAAATCAAAGAACTCCAGACTGGCGCCGAAAAATTGTTCGACCCGGCGAACTCGGATAATTAGACGCATTACGTTAATGCTCTTCCACTCTGAAACTATGTAATACGGCCGGCTGAGAAGGCAGAGCTACGTGATGTAGTACGGCGCTCGGGACTCGGCTTCGATCCGATCGATTTCGCGTATTTTACAAACGTATCGCGCGACCTTGCAATTAGTTATTAACCTACTAATTGCTCGCACGCCCATCTAGATCCAACTCCCTCGGCTCTAAACCGGGGTGTGCGCCTCTGCCATACACCATCGTGGCGTATCGTTGTACGTTACGTCGTTCTACAAATATCATCTTTGGCGAATAGAGAATTGTTCAACTTGTTTCAATGCATACTTAAAAAAAAACGATTTAATGCTGGCGACTGTGAACGAAAAATGATACGATGACATAATTATTTTGAAACCGAACGGAAAGCACGCGCGAGTCATGAACGATGACTCGAACAGCGACGGTCGGGATGATTTCAAGCGAATCGATGAATCGCGTTCGTCTTCCTGGATTAGTCATCGCGCGGCGTAGAGGGGAGATACCGAGAGTCTTTGCATCGAGGACAGGAAATTCGTTCGCCTCGACTGTAGCTCGCGTGGTAGAAGAAACGAGTTCGGAAAGCGCCGCGTTCGCTCTATCAGCGTGTCCCCCCGAACGTCTCGTACTCCGGTACGTGCAAGTACGTTGCCACGAGCACATGCCCTTCTACAGCTTAATCGTCTTGCTTTCATACTCGTTCGCTTTGATTAGGCTTAAACGAATCACGGCCTGGCCAACGGACGAGACTGAAGATACCATTTCTTCCATGTATGCAAACGAAGTATATCTATGAATATTGTATGTAATAACGCGTATCGAAGCTCCCTCGATATTCAGATTCAAGAGTAGCTGATAAAATTCTTCGGGAAAATGATAGAGGGACCTTTATCTCCCGGTTTTTATAATGTCTCTGATAAGATTTACGAGTCCGAGTATATTTCATATTCGCTGAGACATTTAACGTTCGACATTCTCCTCGAACGTCTTGAGCTGACGAGAGGAAGAACGTAGTCATTATACCTAAAGAAACATCGACTGATCGTACACGAACAAAAGTCCGAGACAAATGTTAATATTCGTTTGTAAGAAGAAATAATGAAACATGGTTAAAGGCAACGTCCTCAAGTGTCTCTGACCCGGTATACGACGCACGCGGTATTGGCAAGTTTGGTAAATCCGCGGAGGGAAAATGACGCTTGAACACGATGGACATTTTTGTTAGGTAGAAGACGGACGAGTGCGTCCCCGCGAAGATTGCGTTCCGAGCGGGTTGCATTCTACGGTAACTGCATACCCTGTGCAACCGGCTTTTTCATCATCCACCTCTCCTTTTCTTCTCTTCCCTGCACGCGACACGTCACTACTCCTCGCACGATACAGCCCGCAGCATGTAATCCTCTCCCCGCTGTTGCCAAAGCGGGAATCGGGTTAGCTTCTCCTCGAACGTCTTTTTATCTCTCGAATAAACCGTAAAACGGTTCGCGAAGGAACGGTGACGGGTCGCGGCGAGGGTGTAGAAATGGAGCAACCGAACAAAGAGCCACGGTGGCTTTTACCTCTTACCGGAGGAGGAAAACTTTCACGCGAGTTTCGGTCACCTTAATGCGCGCGAGTCCACCGGAAGACAAGACGAAAAATTCAGTTTGCCCCCCTCGAGACTTTTAATCTCGCCTACGTTATACTTCTCTCGTCTGGTCAGCGAGAATGAAGAAAGGCAATATCAGGTTCTCTGATCGTTGATTTGTATTTTAATACGGTATCGATCTGGTTCGTTGAGCGTATGCTTTTTACTCTCGCTGGAAGCGTAGCAGCGATCTCGGCAACGTTGCGCGTTTACTACGACCGCGTTTCCTTATATTTCTAGTTACACACCGTTCTCTATCTCTCTTACATTAGAGCTCCGTACCGGATTAGCAGTTGGCCGGCGCGAGTACTATACGGAGCTACGTCAGTCGCTGACCTTCCGCTTACTTTCAAACGCTTGATCCCAACCGGCGATATCTCGAGACCGAGATGCATGCGCGTGTTACCTACGCCTAGGAAAAATTCTATAGGAGACGCTGTCTCGATCGCTGCGTTAAACGCGCGGCCACTTCGGTCTCCTTTATTTTTGGCGAGCTTCCGCTCCAAATGTGATTTCGACCCTGTGCCAAAGAATACTTTGTCCCGAAGTGGCACCGCAATCCCACGGAACGGTATTATCGGAGTTACATAACATTTTTTCCCCCCCTTGAATCCGGTAGGACGAAACGTTGGTGTCTTTACGCGGTCAGATTCGTCGGCGTGGCAGATGCAATGCAGAGTGGAATTCGCAAAGCGAACGTTCACGGAGAGGAACCTCGAGAGGAAAAGGGAAAAAGAAGGCGGCTGGAGTTGGAAGCGCGAGAGCGTAAAGACGTGGGAATTCTGCAGAGGCAAGCGATATTCATGGTTAGGCGTCAAGTAAGATGAGAGCGTCGAGTAGGCGTCATCGAATACTCCTACGACGGCGGACCGCTTCGACTTTTCCCGATGTTTGCGAATCAGTCGGCCGGGTGTATCGCACCCGTAGATACGAAACGACTCGTCACGTTGATTCATTCCGGGAGTTTAAAGGACCAAGAATCGTTTATTCGTTCGGGTCTGACCGGCCGAGCCAACAATTGTATCTTATTAACGAGGAACGAAACTCGCCCTCGCCCGGTACCCTTTAAAAACTTTCTTTTCTCGTTGCAACTTTTTAATTTCTAGTTACGAAACACACCGTTCCCGTTCCCGTTTCGCGATCTCATCCCTCGCTCCTCGTAATTACACGCGTCGTATGCCGCGGCAGCGACACGTTCTCGTTCAATTCATGGCGACCCGAATTAATCCAACGTTTTCGATACAATACATACTTTCTAAATCCATAAAACATTTTTGATCCACGTCATTGAGGTTTTACGGAGCCGTATAAATCCGTAGCGAGAGCATCCTTGCTCTACGTCCGAGTCTCGAAGCAATATTATAAAAGCGGTTGGTTAAATGCACAAGCGACCACTCTCTGACGCAATAAATTACTGTCGGACAGAATTTGGTTTTTCTACCCATTAAACGCGAGTTACACAGGTTACGTATGCTAGCTGCTGCTGCACTCCTGGAGAGACGCTTGCTCGCTCGGTTCGCTTCGCCTCGCGCAGCCGAGCGGTCAGCTAAGCGCACAGAGTAATGGATCCACTAATTGTAAGGAGATCCTGATGCACCACCGTGCTACCGAGACGCGACACGAAAACGTTACCCGGAAATTACAATGCTTGACACGTTTCATACCATGTGTACCGTACCTGACACGCGGTCAATTATTATCTCCGTTGCGTTACACGAGCAAAACGAATTACCCGGAATAACGACAAATTTCAAACGGACGATCTCACCCTCGATATAAAATCGACAAACCGATTTGGGTTGCGATTGTACAATACAGTATTACAATATTGTTTCAACTGGAACAGATTCTGATGAATAGGAACGTTTGTATCAGATTTTTTGATGACCCCACGGAATATGCAACGATACGCTACGCGTTGATACGAACCTTTAAAGGCTGAAGATACGCGTCGTTAATTCCGGTGGCAAATTATGGAACGTTAATCAACGGAGTACGTAGATACATACAAACGTAGGTATGTAACTTGTTGCATGGTAATTGCGCGCGTGAGTAAAAGCATCGCGTCAAAAGTAACGGGTGCATTTGCGAGAGTTGGGAGTCCCGGCTGAAACGAGCTAATTCCATTTGCCCTTTTCCATACCGAATTTCTGGGACGCGCGTCGAAATAAAGGAGGCGACGCTACGCGTTACTACGTGGGGACCCGAGGTTCCGCATCATTGGCGAGCGTTCCACGGGATTCCACGATCGGGTCCATCGTAACCTTCCGTTCGGACTTAATCGAACGGAAATTCTCCGCAGCACGAACCCGCGCTATGCGACTCGTCGTCCTTTTTCTCGGTAAACGAACAAAAAGTAGACGTAGGAACGGGGAGAATCAATTGGTGCGTCGAATTTGTATAATTCGCGTTCCGAGTAAAGCTAATCTCCCGTGGATAATCCCAGTTTCTGACGATCGGGACGAAATTTCTCGTCCGACGTGCTGAATTTTTATTCTCATCGGAAAAACTCTGTTTTAAACGCGTGACTTAACGAACGGTCGCGTTATACCGCGAGAGATTATTTTATCCGCTCAACGTGTACGCCGCCGGTGGATACATAATTAGCGTAACGAGCTACTGCTTTCAATGAGACGTTTATCGCCGATCTTCGCCGACCATTTTTATTAAAGAATTCTGTACCCGCGTTCATTCTTTGTTGCTCAAATAACGAGATTATCCGTGCTGAATCTATTCGGAACGAAATCACGGACAAAAACAGATTTCGATAACGTGTTTTTTTGTTTTGCTATTATAATTGCGGTTCGAGCTAATCCGAAGTTCGCTTTGAACGAACGGTTCGATATTCCCGTGCAGCGGTAAAATTTACTTTGCGTTTTATCGCTATCGTTGCTGGTTATCTCGCGGGCTGTACGTCGACCGCCCGGATAAATGTATTTTCTCGATACGCTTGTATCGGCTCAAATTAATTACATTCCGCGTACTATATCGAGCGAACATGCGTGCACTATGCCGGCACAGTTTCGTTTAGCTCTTTCTTAAATTTAGACAGAAAGAACCGACGACGCGAGAGGATCGATCGTTACACGGGGAACGCGAAACACGTACCGAAAATCTGTATACTAATCACATCTGGTCGGCCGCGCGTGTCACGAATCGCGCTCATCATAAACGCGTTGTCAGTCGACACCCAACGATTTTCAAATGCAAATGTATTTGACCGTTTCGCGAATGGGGACGTCAGCATCGCTTTCGAGCGGCCGCTTCTGACGGGCAGACGTTCTAAACCCGATAGAATCCCACTAAACCCAACCAATTTATGCATGCACGATGGATTTGTCGATGATAATACAATCGCCGCGAATTATTTATGACGACAAAACAGGCGCCGCCTCGTTCTTTCCTTGATCTTTCAACGGCTCTCCCATTGTATGACTGCGCGGCGACTACATACTTCCATCTCTAGGGTCGTTGCATTAATTAATAGACTGTAGACGCGATATAATATATTTACATTCACTGCTGATTCCACGTTTCTAAGAACGCACAAAATCCGCCTGTTGATTAAACGAAGCTTTGCTAATTGTGAGATTAAGACGCGCGAGAAACGCACGTGAAATGAATCACCTCCTAACGTACGTCGTTCTCCAGCGACCCGATTCAAAGAACCGTTTCCGGGCCGTGTATGATTCCTCGGGACTTCGTGGACCGACGTTCGAGCGGCAAAGAGAAAGTTCCGTGAATGACGAAGCGGCGAACTTTTCGAAGAACCGTTTGGAATTTGGATTACTATTACCGTACGAGACGGCTCCTCTAATTTTTCATCCGCTTTCGTCTACGTCAGGTCTCGATGTCGAGTTTGTTAAGTTTAAAGTGAAACGTTATCAAGTACATATACTAGGCATCAATTTTATCGTCGATACACTATCCGTATCAGTAACCTTATCTGGTGCGTGTAAATATCCGGCCTTTCTTCGCGATCGACGAGCGCCGAGACCGGGTCGTGAGTTAAGACGAAATACGAACGTAAATTCGACGCGACGGATTCGGGAAAACGTTGAAAATTTTAGCGCTCGCCCGCTAAAGACACCGATGTGGTTTTCTGTGCAAGCTACGCGGCGGCACCTACGACCTACGAGGAGGTACGAGGAACGGCCGGCGACCCCGACACGCCACTCTTTGTCCTCTCTCCTTCTCCGTTTCCATCCACCTTCTCGCTCTGGCCTACGTCTTTATTGTTCCCGGTGCCACGACGCGACGCAGCCGGTCTTTTCTTCGCCGATCACGTTGCTCCTTGCTTCCCTACCAAGTCCTAACTTATCCCGTCTTCCCCTTCATCCAGCCAAGATATTCCTATTCAAAAATCTATTCTCCTTACTTGACGGCCGGAGTGAAATCGTCCCGAGGCTGGGTTCGAAGGTCGGATACGTATGTTCCACCGGCGCGCGAGGAAATCCGCGGAAATGTAATCCTGACTTGTACGAGTCAAGAATCAAATCGCGCGCAGCTCCTTTGCCATCTTTGCATTGCAAAATTTCTCATCCCTTTCCACCTTCTCGTATCCCGTTTACTTAACTCCCCTGGAGGAAGCTGAGACACGCTTTTTTTTATCGTACCCCACCCCTCGTTTTAACGTTTTAATATTGAAAAGGTACATCGATAATATCTCTGCTACGAACCGACTACACGTGCGGGTGCACGTACATATTCTGGAAACGTGAATGATATCTGCCAGCAACAGGGCTCGAAGGGCTAAATTTAAATATATAATCCACTGGATTTTCGTTACGCAATTTCAAACGATTTGAGGGGTACTTCCGCGAATATAAAATGAGAGAAACTGCGCTCTCCGAAAAGAACTCGTTCTTGCAGGAATTTTCTGGTATGGAACCGAGTCCGACTATGAAAAGAAATATGCAGGGCAAAAGGTGAGAGAGATTAATTCTCTAAATATCAATCGTTCGTAAAACCGAGATCGAAATTGTGATAAATTAAACTAGGTCGTCGTCCTGTTATACGAATACCTGCGTGAAGCGCAAAAATAAATCGAAATCGATGCGGTCAAAGCTGACGCGTACGTGGAAAGAATCGGAAACGTCCTTTCGATCGATCTGTTCGCGTTTTGTATAATCCAGATCGATTTGTTTACATCTGTTCGCGGTCCAAACGATGGGCTGAGAATCTCAGCCTGTGAAGATGAAACGTAAGTAAGCGAAAGAAAAGAGAAGCCGTACTGCGACGCTACGTTGTTTCTACTGCAGGAAAATCTGCATATTCTCGCTTTCTCTCTCTCCCCCTCGTGAAAAAGAAAACAACAGGATCAGCTTTGGTGCTCGGCTAAAATGCTCTTCACTATGCGTAAAAACGAGTATACAATTTCGAAATACGAACGACATTGATTAGATTGAGACGCGAACTTCTAACGGTATCGAACGCAGTCCTTTACGTGACATTCTGCTCGCACAGTACTCTGGTATTTTACGCGTACTTACTCCGTTGGAAATGTTCGAGTAGCAAGAAAGTGTCGGGCAAAGACACGAACGATAAGTGGGGACTAAGGGACGGAAAGAGGGGAGAGAAAAATCCGAGGAATGCACCAAGAGAGCACTTTAAAATCGGTTGGCAGTGGTTTAAGATTACGTGGAGTAAGGTTCCTCGACGGTCTCTCTCGAATCTCTTCTAGCCGAATCCTTATGCGGCCGAAACGACTCGGCAAAATGGAACACGACCCTGATTGCCTCGACGCAACCACGTCCAAACGAATTTCGCGTCGATTAAACCTAATAAAAAGTTTTATTTCGTGCTCTCTCTCTCTCTCTCTCTCTCTCGTGACCTGTCAACTGGGCTTCTTATGGATCGACGAAAATAACGCGAACCTGCCCAAGAAATTCGCGTGCCACTCGACCTTCCCCTGTTTTTACTCGTAAAATAAAATTTGAATAGCTACGCGTCTTCCCGATCGGCACGCAAGCATGTTTACTACGATTGTTTACTCCTACAACCGGGTACTTCGCTTTGAAACTACTATAGTTTGATGAAAGATTAAATCGGGGAAGCGTAAGTTGCTACGAAACTGGAACGAATAGAGCTATGAAAAAGTAAGAAGGGAAAAGGCACGGTTCGCGCAGAACGTTGAAAAATTCCCACGAGCAGCGGAACAAACACCTTTCTCTAGAAAACTATCGGTCCCGCGTTTGTTCGGTTTTCTCAGGGTAGCGCGTTTCGTACCGCTCGACGCGATACCTTGCCATCCGATATCTCCTAGCAAGAAAAACAGAACCGGGCTACCTCCACTGGTTTTGTATTACGAAAGTGGAAAGAAGACGTGGTTTACGCGTCCAATGGAAACCGACAACATTTTATCTCGCGTCGTCCTCAACCGATTTCTGCGTTGGACAAAGTGGAATCTTCGCGGGTTCGAAGAACCATAGTCGGACGTGCGCGACCGGTCAACGGTTATTAACGACACGAAATTGCCGATCGGTCTGTTTTCATCGGGAAAAGGGGGGCATCGTTTATTCGCGTCGATGCTGGCGAGCATCGAGATCGAGAGGCCTCTTGGGCCTCTCGCGTACGCGAGTTACAAACGCGGCCTAAGGTCCCGGTTTACCCCACCCCGTTGTCGAAGCTGGCCTCGTCGACACGCTACGAACGATCGCGCAAGCGTTGCGGCGAAACGTTATAAACACACACATGTACATACACACCGACGCCGAAACGCAGGTAAATAAGTTGAAAAATAACGCAATAGCTATAATAGCCTGATAAAAGATGCTTTCAACTCACCAAGAGTAACCCAGAGAAGCAGAAACGACAGGAACAGATGGCTGGGCCTTGCCCAAGCCCCTAGAAGCTGCCCTCGCGACATGTTCCTCCTTTCCTTTCCTTCGGCTTGTCGTTTCGGCCGAAGCGACCACGTTTCTCGCTGATTCTCTCCCTCTCAGGCGTCTTCGTTTTGTTCACTTTGATGCAAATTCAAATCCTTGTATCACTAAAGTGCGTCACTGATACACATAGTTCTCATGGTCCCTTTGATCTTCTTTTTCTGCCCTTCGCTCTTTCTTCTTCTTCTCGTCGGTCGCTTCGCTCGGAAGGCGAACCAAACATTCGTTTTCACACTATTTGCACTCTGAACGATAACGCGACACGAAAGATCAACGTCGTACAAACGCGCCTTCCCAACTGAACACCAACGAGGACGCGTTTCGTTCGCGGCACTCTGCGCTTCCTAGCCTAGCTTACTCGCCGACTCGCTTGCCGCCTGCTGCCTGCCTGTCTGCCCCGAATACTCCGACTCCCTCCTCGCGCTTTCCCCCACAGATCCCGTCCATCCCTCCTACGCGGTCACTGTGTTCGTGCCCGCACTCCCAATCCCCTCGCCAGCATACAAACAGACCTTGCCCCACCGCTTGCTAACTACTTGTTGATCTTCCTCCAGGAACGAATGGTCTGCTCCCCGAGCCTCGCTCTACGAGTCTCCCTCGTTTTCTTACTTATTCCAAGTATACGAAACCCAGCAGAAATTGTGAATGCTCCTGGGAAACATTTTTGCGTATTCGCATAAGAATATCGCGACCCCAGCCGTGGATTCTAACCGGAGAACTGCTGCGTCGCCTTATTCTTCCCCTGCTTCTTTAGATAGATTCGCTGAAAACGCTCTTTCGGAACGTACAGCGAACGCTCCGCGTTTAGTCGTATCCAGTGCACGTTTACGCCGGAGAAATTACCGTAATTACGTTGCTGAATTACTGTGTCCTTTATCCCCTTCGACCTTCTTGCTTCTTTCTTACTTCGCGTCCTCGTCTTTTCTCATCCATAATTTTATCGTTGCGTTTCCCAGTTTTTTTTTACTAGAATGAAAGAAACGATAATGATAAGGATGTTCCGCGAGATTGTTTTGTATACATTTCGGAGCGAACGATTAATGTAAGCATTTCCGATCTCCCGAAAAAAGCTGGGAGCGTGGTATTTTCGCGGATCTTTACCTGTTGCCGTAGACACGGCAGACGCTAGTTTACCAAGTAAGTTTTGGAAACCACGGGAAAGAGATGAAAGTTCACATCGGATTTCAAACCTCGACACCTGAGAACCCGACGTATCCCTCGTCTTTACGGAAATCATTTGATCGAAGAACGCTCGCCACGTCACTCCTGCGGTTTACTCAGGCTTCAAGGCACCATGAACGTGAATCATTATCACTCGAAGTTAGCAATCCGATCGTTTCGTAATCAGTCTCTCTGAATTTAAAACCGCATGTCGTAGATACCTATACTTTTGTAAGGAAAGACGACGGAATATGTGCTACTGTTTTACACCCTGGTAATAGTTTTTACTGGGTGGTAGCCGGATCAAACTGTAAACTAGCTATACTATAAAACAATGTTTTACACTTAAGGATGTATAGCCCCCTTGGAAAGATCTCGGAAAACTAAAAAAAATTTTTTTTGTCAAAATATCGAAAAATCTTAATCAAAAATAGTGCACTTTTCTTCTAATT
>NW_017179105.1:3275144-3308585 GCF_001652005.2 Ceratina calcarata
ACATACGGAAAAATTGCATCAGACCTTTCCTCTATAAGAAAGGTCGTATACAATTTTTCCGTATGTCCAACGGTTTGGGAGTTATTGGCCAAAAACGAAAATTTGGAAGAAATTGAAGGGGTACCCCTTGGAAAAATCTCGGAAAAATCGAAAATTTTTTTTCGTTGTTTATTATCAGCAATGTTCTTCCGACGTCTGATTTCTTTTTAAAAAATGCGTTTCTAAAGTGCATAAACTTTTGGGATTGACCGTATAGCCAATACATCCTTAAACTATGCAAATGATAAATGTGTATATTTGAATAAACAAGTTCTCTTACAACTGAATCAATGTTCTTCTTCTGTTGTATACCAACGATATTTAGTATTATAAATAGTAAAGATTAAGTTACGGAATACAATACTTACTTTGCGTCTATTCTGAGCGTGTGTCCCTAAAAATGTGAAGACAAGAAACGAGTCGACTACCTCGGCCGAAAGTAATAATTTAAAGAAAAAGTTAAAGCGCGTCGAGCTACACGATAATGGGCCACACCTTTTCCTCGTGAGTGTAACAAGGCGTAAAACAAACCACGAGGATTCATCGATTCCCAGTTGTATTTACACGAACGCGTCGTAACTTCGCGGTCTCCTTTTCTATCCATAGACTCGCGTGTACCAATCGACTAAATCTTTATTCACGAACAAAAAGGGAAACCTTTGGCGAAATTGAAACTGAAGCGTATGAAATCCTTTGAGTTTACCATCGAGGAACGAGGTACGGGATAACGAAATGGGTGCGTATAGGCAGAGATTGATAACGAAGGAATGCGGTTGCTCGGATAGTGAGAATTCGCGATGTAATACATGAGCAATGAAGCTTCTGTTCACGTACGTACTTTGACTCGTATATCGCGAACAATTGAGTTTGGTAGATACGTTTTTCGAAATCGTTTTCACCGCGAAAACGTTCGGTTTATCAGTAACTTCGATCATTTCCCGGTTAATCGGTAAACGATGGATACGGCAAATCTATCGACCCGAAAGCCCATTATCGAATTCCCAAAGGGCGACGCCGGTCGAAGCTCGCGACCTCCCGCTTTCGCGAAAACCTATTTTCTACGAGTCACGTACAACGCTCAGCCGTGAGCGTCGGTTTTTCGACTAACCAAAGGGTCGTGGAACGACTCGCGACATTCGGACAACCGAACGAACGAAGGATCGGGTTAATCCGGCTGCGGAATTCTCCGAATCTGTAATTACGATTGGTGGATAATTGGGCCTCGTTGCCTGCTCCGTCCTGCTTTCCATCTACATTCGTTAGGTTCGATAAGTACTTTGTCATCTAGTTTGCACCGGTGTCTTCGACTTTCATTAGCCGCGAAAAGATTAGAGCGCAGATGGGCGTGGATGGAACCGGGGAAGCTACCATTAACGGGTCTTGTTGCAATTACTTGCGTGAACTTTCTTAATAACTTGCAGCACGCTGGTTACTTGCTCCTGTATCGTCCGTCCTTTGTCGAGCACTTTGTCACTTTGTTTTCTTTATGTATCTTCATACAATTAATTCTGGTTATCGGTACACTGTACAATATCTATACAATGTACAACAAACCAACAAATTTCGTAGTAACACACATGTTTAGAAAGTATCGTCGAAACGTGTGCATAATATTCAATAGAATTATTTATTGAATATCACGCGCATACAGATTTACTGAATCGCTTGTATTTTGGTCGCGATGCTATTGTTCACAGAATTTCTATTCCAACGTAATTAATTAAATTGTGTATTTCATTAATGATAGGATTAACGAAAGGGGAATAAAATTATGGTAGGAGGGAGATGTTCCTTGCAGGCACATTACGTATATATCTATGCGTTGGTATACGCAACAGGCTTTCAAATACCTGATTTAGGTCGTGTACCATTCACAAAAGACTGGGAGAAACTATTATGGATAGAAATTGACCGATTACGTCGTGTTATCAGTTTTACATATTTTGGTCATAGCGGGAACGGAAAGCCAGTGCGATCAAACCAGAAACTGTGATCGACGAATATGCAAAAGTTTTGTTCTCCGACTTCACGGTGAACGAACACCAATACGAAATATTAGATTTCCAACAAAGAATAATCGAATAAAAATCGTACGCGACTGTCTACGCCACTTTGTATCGAAACTTTTCGCTCGACTGTCCACCCTAATTTACTTATGGGATTACGGGATATATGGACAATCTTGTTACAATATATCTCGTCGTAAATACTTGCCACGTTTACCTCTCGTTCCGACGCTGTCTCCGCTGTCTCCTGTCCCTGTCCAAATCCGCATGTTCAAATTCAATTTATTTTATTGTATTTACGCAGATGCTTAGTCGCGCAGACACAAAATTTCCATTTTCGATCACTCAACGACATCTGTCGTTCTCTGCACACAAAATGTCGGAACGCGTATAGTTGCGTTACGAAAAACAACATGGCCCTCCAGTGCGGAGATCAGCTGACCGCGCGTTCCCACCTATGCCGTCATGTTGTTTTCGCGGCTTCACTCGGCCGATGTCGTGAACGCGTACGAATCACGTCTTCACGTAAAAATCTGAGAATTGTGGCGTTCTATAAAGGGTTGTGGGCTAACGAAGTGTGAGAATGTTCATCGTTACAAAAGAGATCGACAGCGAGAACATCAGCAAGCTATGCCGAACGTGTCTGAGAGAAGACGGCGACAAAATGGTTTGTTTGTTCGTAGGACCGGCCGGCTCGTCTCTCGCTGCTAAACTCCGATCGCTCTCGTGCCTCGAAGTAATAACATAAGGATCGCTTTAATTTGTGCCTGACGGATCGATTTTGTAAAGTGTTGCGTGTTTCATCAGGTGTGGCAAGGCGATGGTCTCCCAGAAAAAATGTGCGACCGATGTGTGACTAGAGCGGAATCCGCGTTGCTGTACAGGGAACAGTGTCGAGCGGCGGATAGAGCGTTGAGGCAGGCTCTTTTAAAGGTAAGCGTTAAGAGTTTTTGCGACTTCTATACTTTTTACGAGCTGAGATTTAATGTAACGATAGTAAGCTGTAAACTGGTTTAGTATAAAAATGAAGAACAAGCGACAATAGCGACCGAGTCAATCGATGGGGATCGAAGCTCGTTTCATTCTCTCGTACTTTTGCATTCCCTGTTTTATTGCAATTTCTGTGATAAACTGCGATACCGCTGATCTAATTAAAGAGAAAGATAATTTGCAAAGTCGTCTTCCGTTCGGCGGGAACATGGAAATACAAGCGTGCGAAAATTCATAGGTTTCCGGACTGGGCTCGTACGCTGGGTGTAAATTGTATCAGCAGAATCAGGGTTTCGTACCGGTGACGAATTATTCTCATAAAACGTTGAAATGTATCGATTGCGGGGCTATATTTGGGAACTATCAAGAATTATGCGCGCACAGCAGATTGCATTTACCGTTCGTCCAAGACGACATACCGATGCAACACATGCACATAGTAGAATCGCAAAATCCGTATTTCAATCTGAACTTGGGTCATTTGAGCTCGAACCTGGCCAATGAAAACGTTCAGCATTCGGAATTATCGCCTTTGATCAGATCGAACATGATGCAAATGATTCCGGCCAATACGAACGTGGAGAACCCTAATCGGGCGGCCTGCGCTTTACATTGCTCCCTATGCAATCGCACGTTCACAAATAGAACCCAATTAATAAGTCACAGCATCGCACACAGAACGGAGAACGTCTCGGTACCCTGCGATAACGAGAACATAGACATATGCGATAATTCGAATCAAATACCACAGAATTTAAGCTACGAACGATCGATCAACTCCGTTGGGAATTCCAGCCAGAATTTATCTTATCATAGATCTGCGGCGAACGATAATAACGAGATGCAAAGCTTAGGTTTTCCTGAGAACATGGATCTAGGAGAGGACGTGAGAGAAGGTAGTCCTCATCGCATGCAAAACGCGATGACCGATTCAGAAACTTACAATTTAACTAATTGCCGCGCGATAAGGTTCGCGAAGAGTCTTGAACGCGCCGACAGCGAAGAGAATATCTCGGATAGGTATCGGTCGAATCCTAATTACAAGAGTTCAACCGAGAACGAGGAGGAACCGAGGAGGTACAAATGCGACGCGTGCTCCAAGTTATTTTCTCAGAAATCGAAGTTGCTGACGCACAAATTATCGCACTCCGGTCAACAACCTTTCAAATGCCCTAACTGCGAGAAGGCGTACTCCTCGAAGAGCAAGCTGAACGCGCACACACGGCTCCACACGAAAACGAACGTGCACCCGTGCAAACTGTGCGACAAAGTATTCGCGTATCCGTCTTATCTGCGGGAGCACTTGAAAACCCATAAACGAACCGGCGGCGGCTCCGACGAGGGCAAAAGTTTCGAGTGCTTCAGTTGCAAGAAACGATTTCGTCTGTCGAAGAATCTGAAAGCGCACGAACGACTTCACACCGGCAAAGGTCTGGTGCGGTGCGACGTCTGCGACAAAACGTTCAGCCAAAATTACAACCTGAAGATTCACCTGCGAACTCACAAAGCCGCGCGACCGCACAAGTGCGAGTACTGCAACAAGTGTTTCGTTCAAAAGGGCAATCTCGCGGAGCATCTGCGAATTCACACCAAGGTAAAACCGTTCGAGTGCAAGGTGTGCGGGAAGCGTTTCTCGCAGTCGAGCCATCTGAAGAATCATCAGGCGTCCCACGCGACCGTCAGGCAGCATCAGTGCCCGTTGTGTGGGAAACGATTCAAATTGGCCAATCACTTGAAGAGACATTTAATATTACATAACGGGACGAAATCGTACAAATGCGATCAGTGCGATCAGCTGTTCTCGCAAGCGTTCAGCCTCACCAGGCATTTAAAGAGGCACGAGTCCCATGCCTAATTAAATAGTTCACCTAACACTTATTTCCCTTTGATCCTGTTTTCCTTATCTCGAATTCCTTGATTAAGAATGAAAATCAGTACATGGCAAAGATACGTGGCTCATTTATAACTTTTGAGAACGGTGGTCAATATATCGAGACCCTCTTCGAGTTGTTCCTTCGTAATCGTGAGCGGCGGCGATATTCTCAATATCTGTCCATGAGCAGGTCTCGTTAACAATCCCGCTTCCTTCAGTTTCAAACAAATATCCCATCCCTCGGCGAAATCTGTAAATACCACAGACGCGGGTGATTCATGTTCCGCGAGCTCGAACTTCGACTTTCCGATCAGAACAAATACCTTTATTGATCACCAAGCCGGCCAATAATCCACGCCCTCGAAACTCCGTCGCTATTTCTTTCGGCAATCTCTCTAACTCCCTCCGTACAATTTCTCCGAGTTCCCTCGCGTTTTCCGCGAGGTTTTCCTCCTCTAATACTTTTACCGCTTCCAAGGCGACCCTATTTCCAAGCGGACTTCCGCCGAAGGTACTGCCATGAGAGCCAGTTTCCAAGCATAGCATAATCTGAAAGTCGATGAAATGGAAACATTTTGACTGAGTGTCACTGGCTATTTCAATTAATAATAGTTTTACCTGGCTGTCCGCTAAAATACCAGAAACGGGATACATCCCTCCGGACAGTGCCTTTCCTAATATAAGAATGTCCGGCCGTTGATTCTCGTGATCGACTGCAAGTCGTTTCCCCGTTCTGCATAAGCCAGTTTGAACCTCGTCAGCGATCCACAATACATTATATTTGGTACAAAGATCTCGCACGCCTTTCAAGTATCCGTCCTGTAATCAATTAATAAACTACGATAGAATTTGTAATTCCAAATTTCATACGGATAAAAAGTAGCTTACATTAGGTATTACAACGCCTGCTTCTCCCTGAATAGGTTCCACCATGAAGGCGCAAATCGTCGGGTCCTGGCGGAACTTTTGCTCCAAAGCGTTGAGATCGTTGTAAGGTACTTTGTCGAAACGTGGCACGTAAGGCCCGAAATCGGTGTAACAGTTCGGATCGGTGGAAGCGGATAACGCAGCGATCGAACGTCCACAGAAATTATTCTTCGCGAAGACTACGGTAGCCTCGTTTTTCGGTATCTTCTTAATCCTGTAACCCCACCGTCTAGCAACTTTAATCGCCGTGTCTCCGGCTTCGACGCCTGTAACGAGATCATCGATGCATTCATGCACTAGCCAGAAATATTATAATACGAATGAATGTAATGTGAAAGTGGAGATCATTTAATGATTCTCGATTTTCTCGTTGCCGTACCGGTATTCATCGGTAAAAATCTGTCCCAGCCTAATAGCTTGGTCAGGTATTCTCCCAGCGCGCCATGAGGCTCCGAATAAAAAGCTCTGGACGTGTGCGCGAGCTTTCCCGCTTGTTCCTTCATGACTTTCACCAATCGCGGATGGCAGTGACCCTGGTTGACGGTGGCAAAACCGGCTAAAAAATCGAGGTACCGCTTTCCTTCGACGTCCCACACATGAACACCCTCGCCCCTCGTTAGTACAACTGGGAGAGGCTTGAAGTGCCTGCCGCCGAACTTGTCGTCGCGTTCGATCAACTCTCGCGAGCTAAGGGACCTCTTCGAATGGAACTCTTTCGTTAAAACGAAGAGACGCGATCTCGCGGTCGGATGCATTTCGATTATTAATTCGTACAGTCAGATTCGGTTAACGATCGCTCGAATATAGATTCGTACTAAATACGGCTTTCTTCGGTGGTACATTTATATCGAATGCGACAGGGAAAGGTAGGGAGTTGTAGACGTGGATTGTTGTTTACGATCAATGCGTCGCCAGTGCGTTTTAAAATAAATACCAGGGTGCAACGAAACGACACGGTATCTGATAATATTACAGTACGAAAGTATCGTTTATTATATACGGCGCCAGCTCGCTAATACCGGAGATAAACGGCAAACAACGGGTACCTGTACGTGTGCGCTATAACGTGTAGCGATCTGACTGTTACAGACGAACGCAAACACTTTTCCCTTTTTTTATATCGTTTTTTGTTTGTTCGTGCATCCGAACGCGAAATTTATAGTCCCGATGCTTATCTAACGAAAGGATAAGATGGATTGGTGAAGGGGGGATTAGTCGGTGCGAAAAACATCCGGAAAAGATGCGATCTCTTATCTCGTTTCAGTTCGTTTTGTTCCGGTGCAAAATCGATCGTGCATTATGCTGAATGATCATGATGAACGCGTATGTCTTATATGTAGATCGCGAGTCAATATCCAGTGTCTGGCGAACGCCAGAATAAACATCGATCGCGGGATATCGCGTTCGGCTATTAATAACCGGTACGCGAGTAACTGATCGGGTAATTTTTCTCTCGTCGTGTTGCACGCGGAAGATAACTGGAACGGGTTCGAGTGCAACGTATTTTCTCATTGTCAATCGTGAGACGGCGAAATGTGTTCTCACGATCGTTTTCATTCCATTGCCATCGCGTTTCGTGGAAACGAAACTGTTCGAACTCCGATGCAGTGAACATTTTCAGTGACGCGACTTTGTCAACAACGACTCATTGTACATACATTGTTAAAGATAAACGGGATAGGACCAAAAGGAGCAGAACATTGTAAAGTAAGTTTATTCGTCAGATCTCTTGATAGTTAAAATGATGACGTGTGTTAGTTTGCGTATTTGGCAATCGTTCGAGAAATAATATCGGCGCATTCCTGTATTTGAGTCTCGGTGATGACCAACGGCGGGGCCAGACGGATTATATGGCCGTGCGTCGGTTTCGCGAGCAGACCCTCCTCTTTCATCTTCAAGCATACGTCCATAGCGTCGATCTTCTCGTTGATAACGACCGCGTTTAGGAGACCCTTTCCTCGGACGAGGGTAACCACGTTCTCTGGAAGTTTCCTCAACTCTTCCCTGAGAATCTTCCCGAGCTTGTCAGCGTTCTCCGCTAGCTTCTCCTCCTCGAGCACCCGCAATGCTTCGAGGGCGACCCTGCACCCCAGAGGGTTGCCACCGTAGGTGGAACCGTGCTCTCCGGGCTTTATAGTTAGCATCACGTTGTCGTTCGCAAGGACACCGGACACTGGGTAGAAACCACCGGACAGAGCTTTGCCGAGGATCAGAATGTCCGGTTTCACGTTCTCGTGATCCACGGCCAACCGTCTTCCAGTCCTGGCTAAGCCGGTCTGTACTTCGTCGGCTATCCACAAAACGTTGTGTTTCGTGCACAGTTCTCTGACACCCTTCAGATATCCGTCCTAGAGAGAAACGTGAGTTAAACGTACGTACTGGTAAGAAAAGAACGAGCGAATTGGGATACCTTTGGTACGACGACTCCAGCTTCCCCTTGGATGGGCTCGACCATGAAAGCGCAAACGTGCGGATCGGCTAAGGCGCTTTGGAGCGCCGGGAGATCGTCGTAAGGGATGATCTCGAAACCAGGCATGAACGGGCCGAAGCCGGCGTAGCTAGTCGGATCCGTGCTGGAAGAAACCGCGCTCATCGTTCTTCCCCAAAAGTTGCCCTCCGCGAAGACGATTTTCGCTTGATACCGCGGTATGCCTTTAGAATCGTAGCCCCATCTGCGTGCCAGTTTGCACGCGGTCTCTCCGCCTTCCACCCCGGTGTTCATCGGCAACCATTTCTCATAGCTGAAAGTCCAGAAGTAGAAACTTAGCGAGGAAAGGGAGACCGTGATTGATCCCTGCTTACCCGAAAAGTTTCGTGATGTACTCCTCGAACTCTCCTAGAGCATCCGAGTAAAACGCTCGCGAGGTCAGAGTTAAAACTTTCGCTTGATCGATCAGCGCCTTGTAAATTCTCGGGTGACAGTGGCCTTGATTGACCGCGGAGTACGCGCTCAAAAAGTCGAAGTATCGTTTACCCTCAACGTCCCACATGAAAACTCCTTCCGCTCTGCATAGTGCGACTGGAAGAGGGTGATAATTGTGGGCCCCGTATTCCGATTCTCGTTTGAAAACCTCTTGCGACGTTATCGTTCGGCAATTCTCTCCCTACGATTAAAAGAACGTACAGTTATATCGATAAATTTCTTTGATCAGGAATACATACCTGACGGAATAGACGCAGGAATCCCTTTGCAGGCACACTTCCGATTTTCTTGAACATCGCGGGGTAGATACTAAATATATCTTTGCTGATGGAAAAACTACTATTGATCGATTTCCCGGATGCACCTATTTGTAGAATTTCAATCTGTGATTAAATCATTTACTGTACAACCAATTCATTGTATTCTGGCCGAACATAAAAGATGTATGTACGTGCGGCCAAAATATTAAAAGTCGGGGGTACTGTAGGAATGTGTCGATGTCCGATATGCAGACATACGCGAGTTTATCACTCGCTGAAACGATTTGCAGTAAGTAGGAATGTGCAAATTTACTTAACAACGAGAAAAATATACCGTTATCAGAATCGGTGTATTCAAGTTCGCGAGGAAAACGAGTGCGATTGCATTCTTTATCACCGACGCGTTACAGTATTAATTAAAGTCTTTACCTTGGAAATATCTGGTGATTCCTTGTGTAATTAAACGCTTGTTACCGTTGCTATACGAATGCGACCAACTAACTGACTGACTGCACCGAACTAATTTGCTAGAATCCGCTCGGAAAGGATATGCACTCTTTCCCTCCCTCTCGTTTTTCTCTTCGCGTTAGAATTTTCCTATAGGTCAGCTGAATTTGGAGGGACAAGAAGTACTGAACGCATTTCCACGTGTTTATATAGTTTTGTTACGCCGTTTGCTTTCCTCGCTCCTCGGACTCATCGTCGCGTCATACCTCGTATCGGAGATAAGAAAGATGATATAATTATACGAGCTATCGGCAAAGAAAAGAGCATGTAGTCCAGTCCAAAATCCCCGGCTTATTTGTACTTGAAAATAGATAAGCCTCTCTCGGTTGGGAGCTACTTCTCATCGAGTCCGATAACGATTACTTTTATGATATTTCAATTACGTGTGTGATAACGAGTTCCTCGAAATCAGCTGATTTGGTATTACGATTAATGAAAATTGTTAATATCGTACACAGATTTTACGATCATGTGGAAAGTGAATTAAAATCTGTAAGAATAGGTGCTCTTATCGGGACCCCTACTTACACGTTATACGCGTGAACATACAATCTTAAAAATGATAAGCACCTGCAAGACACCTTATCAATAAACGAGAAGTTGCGGTTCCATCGCCTACGGATCATTGTAACATTTTCCTTATATTATTTTACTGTTGAACAGCGGTTGAGACTACTTTAATATAAAATCATCTGAAACTGCCGGGGAACGAGTATTGAATTCAAGATCTTATTTGAAACTCGTCTACGTGTGAGTTGGCCTGAAATTCAATAAGTCGTGCGAATGTGTGCGCGTATAGATATGCATTTAACGATTTAACGTTCTAACGAGTATTCACACGAGCGCACGACTGTCCGACAATACAGCGAACCGTCAGTCAATTCTCAGTGGTCGCCGACCATACGTCTGTGTGAACACATATAAGCACTTTGCGCGCCAAATCGTGTATGCCGTGTATGCGCGATTCGTTTCCCGCAATTCGGTGCGTTCGACTAGCTGCGGTTCGGTCTCCTGATTCTGATATCTGTTTACTTGTAAGAAGTTAAATAGTTGACATGGACGAAGATTACGAGACTCTACGGAACAAGAATATAGCCGAGAGGAATGCTTTCGTGAGTAACACTGGATATTTGTCATAGATCTTAACCTGATATCGACCGGCGAGCATGTGTCATTTGTTTATGTTGGACGTTACAGTTTGCCGAATTATTTCAAGATGCCAAGAAGCAGAAACAGGAAATAAAGGAATTGGAAGTTAAACATATAGACGTAGTTAAAGACGTAGTTAAAGATGAAGACTCAGAGGATCTCGAAAATGAACCACCGAAAAAGAAACAAAAAAGAGATCCGGAAACAAGACTTTCAAGAAGACGCTATGATCTCAGAGAACGTAAAACGTATAGCACTAGGAATAGGGCGAAGGGTTCAAACGAAAACGAAGACGACGAAGAGGAAAACTATTCGAAGAGACCTCGCAGAAGTGGACGTAAACTGCGAGTTTTATTCCCGTGGGCAAAACCTGCTCAACGGTCAGTAGATTTAATGAAAATGGGAGTTTGCGATGTGGACGAAGAGGAAGAAGAATATGAGGACAATGACAGCGACGATGACTATGACGATGATGACTATGACGATGATGACTATAATGACGATGACTACGACAACGATAACTACCGTAGGTCTAAAAAGACATTTTTGAAAGTGAAAAAAGCTCCGTATGATCCGAACACCATACCATCGGTCGATGAGATCACAGACGAAATGTTAGAAAATGTTGCCGAAAGATTTAGCGATAAGACATACGATAAAATTGATGGGACCAGCTGCCATCAGTGTAGACAGAAAACGTTGGACACGAAAACGGTCTGCCGTTCGGGAGAATGCATCGGAGTTCGGGGACAATTCTGCGGTCGGTGTTTGAGAACAAGATACGGTGAGAGCGCTGTGGAAGCATTGAAGAATCCAGTAAGACTTATTTATTTTATTTACTTATCATAGTCAGCGGAATCTATTGCAATTTCAATCAAAACAGTGTTCTCGAGAAACTTGTACAAAGGTTTCTTGGAAAGATATCAACTGCTGTATTAAATAATTGAATTCGATCATCTATGTTGCAATGATTTCGATGGCTACTCCTGTATCTATTTGTCTACATTTATTCCTTGTCTACTATACTTTTGACCAAAAATTACAGACCTGGTCTTGTCCACCGTGTCGTGGATTGTGCAATTGTAGCATATGCAGAACGAGAGAAGGATTACCCCCTACCGGAATACTGGTATATGCTGCACAAGAAGAAGGATACTCATCCGTTTTGGATTATCTCCAGTCTACCGAACGTGAAGATTAATAGTTTGCTCATTTTTATTTCATTGTTTGTTTTTGGTTTAAGATATTTATTATATTAGACAAGAAAGTATTTATGTTTATATATTTACAAATTACATCAGTCATGAACACAATAAATCTACTTAGATTCAAGAATTATTTTTGTTCGCAGTTAGCTGCTTCTTCGAACTGTTATTTCACCGCGACGACAGCGTATCGTCTCGGAGACAGCATAGGATCGAATAAGCGTAATATCGCGACTTTGGAACATTGATTACTGTTCTGCAAAAATATAATTCTGTCTAACATAATAGCTGCTTCCAACGCGATACCCAAGTACACTCTCAGCATTTGAAATATATGAAAGTTCTTCATTAAATGTGCATAGAATTCGAACGTGTTGGTCAAATTCTCCCGTGATGGTATCTGAAAGAAATGGTTCTGAGTACAACTGTTATTTATTTATTGACTGTATGGTCTGTACCTTCTCGATCTCCATCCCGATTCTCGAGAACGCCCATTGTGCATAACTTGCAAAATCGTGAAGAGGTCCACCACGACCTACTCTCGCATTATAAATACCTGTAACAAAATATAACATGTACGATACGAGGTAACAGCTAATCAATTAAAAGAGGAGTTTACCTAAGGAATGGAAAACCACTTGCAAAATTGCTCTATAAAATAACGATGAAGGTACAAATGTATTTCTTGTGCTCCTTTCGACAGACTGTTGGGCCAGCATTCTAGCATTCTTCGAAAAACTTATTCTTTGATCAAACGTTTCGTTCGTCAAATGGTAACAACAAGGCACTATACATAAGCTTCTAATATCCTTTGTACTTAAGAACGTTTTGATACTCGAATCAGTAAGAGAACCGCATGTGTGTAAACCAGTCAGTAGAAGATTTCGATCGATGTCCCACTCAGGAAAATTTTGATTCACCATTTTTTCGTAATCGGTTCCACTATTTATCTCTTCGACCACGTATCGTACCTAAAAACAAAAAACGAATTGGTATCAGATCATCTGTAATTTAATTCGAACTTGAAATACTTACCAGGTTTGGGGAGAACGCGAGTTTCCTTCCTAACTTCTTCTGTCTACAGATCGCTCCGTTGCTACAAGATTGCGAAGAGTCTATGGCAAGAACAGGAACGTTGTGATTCTCTGCTAAGAACGTCGACAGATACGCTTTACCAGCACCTGCATCTATTACCAAATTATTCATTTTTTTCGCAACTGTCCCAATGATGTCCCCGAGGCATTCTACTTCGTGCGATTTCTTTGCATTTATAAATTCCATTTTACGAACGGGTTTATTGCAATTATTAATGCCTGGTAATACGTTCGCGAACTCTTTAGAATTTATTTCGACAGAACATGATTGTAAAGACAACGACTTTGCCTTGTTTATGAAATTGTTTAATACAGGATAATCATCGTTGCCCATTGAATTAATCCAATTGAACTCGGTTCTCTCAAGCTCTGATCTTAGGGATTCCGGTATACACGTTGCCCATAAATTATTGGTAATAAAATCAACGATATGGCAATTTATTAAATCGCTGTAAGTGTTGGTAAAGTGAATGATCTCTTTCAAATGTTCGTCATACATAACTATAGAGTTTCTCAACACAAGCAAGGAAATAATAATACTTTATTATAAGTAATATCGCTTTATTTTGCATTTGGTCAGATGTAATATTTTGCACTCGATTAAAAATCAAGCTTCTCTGCTTCCGGATACGACGGGCATATTTTTACTAACGAACAAAACTTGGCATATTTAAATTTAATATCGTCCATAGCCTTCAGTATATCTACAGTGTCGTCGTTAAACTTTGGGAAACTGTGAATGTCCTGTAATAATTGCTTCGCGATATGAACGCATTTCTCCGAATTGCACTTATTTCCGTATAAATATTGTTCCAAGGTGCCGCAGTAATATCCTAACTGTGCACCAATGAGACTGGCTCGGTGATATCCGAGATGAAATCCGTTTACCAACTGCTCTTTGCCAACCTTAAAACCTTCTTCGTATCCTCCGCGTTGAGCTTGTTCTTCGGCAAACAATAAATCTTCGAATTTCTTATTTATATCTGTATCCTCTTCGTCGGACATAACTACCGGCGTATGAGATTTTTAATCAACTATTTCGTTTTATGGTTAATACGAGTACGGGAGTGTCCGTTCTTCTACGTGACGCACGTTTGCCAATCGTCAGAGTCAATATTCGTTTCCACGTTTAAAGTTATAAGAATAAATGGAAAACAGTAATATCTTTTCATTTTTTTATTACGTGAATAATTATTTAGAAAATACGAAGTGTGGTTTTGAAGAAAGAATTGATAAACATAATCGAAGACGTCGCGACATCGGAAAGTACATGGCCAACTTCAGCTTGAAATAAACGCCATAGCGGCGTATAGCAGTGGAAAACAATAAACGCGGCGTTCCGTCTCGTAACGTGTCTAACTATTTTTTAAGCCGATATCCCGTGAAAGATGCTCTCATTCCAACCGAAGAAAGACGGTGGACCGAACGCGAAGTTCTTCGAATCACAAGAAATCCTGACGCAGCTCGACGGCGTTAAACAGTGGTTGTTGAAGAACTGCAAAAAGGTATATCCGAACGCTTGGTGCCTGAGTCTATACGAAACTGTTTGACAATTTGTACTACCGCTCTGTTAATACTTTCTCATTTTACTTGTTGCATCAAAAATTCTATCGCTGTTCGTTTGTTTCGTCGGACGTTTCAATTTGTTTCTTATCCTAGACGATAATAAGTAGTATCAATTAACAATTCCTTCTTTCGTTTTCATTGTAACATACACAAGTTGAATTTTATGATACGAAGTCTAAGAGCAGAGATCGCCTTCTATAAAATGTATTGACACAATAGTTTCATTAGCTTTAAACTTCTTTCTTTATTTGCTATTTCGTAGTACGTGCAAACGGATCCTCCTACCAATAAAAGCTTGGCTACATTGATAGTGCAATTATTACAATTTCAAGAAGACAATTTAGGCAAAAATGTGTCGAAACCACCAATGACACGGCTTCCTGTACGTATATCAGTCAATGCATTTGATTGCCTCTCCCGTAATATTCAATTACTTAACGTAATCGTGATTTTTAGATGAAATGTTTCTTGGACTTTAAACCGGGTGGTGGCTTGTGTCATATCCTAGCTACGGCATATCGTTTCAAGCAAGAACAAGGATGGCGTCGATTCGATTTTCCAGTTGGAAAGGTGAAGACACAACCCAAGCAATGTATAAATGTATTATGAATGCGAGGTATATAGAGAAATGTCTATTTTCAGTCAGGATCTCGTATGGATCGAACGATGGAAATGTTGATGGCGGCTGAACGAGCCCTTGTACAAAACCGATGTATGACCATACCGTGCATATACGTAAGATCCGACGTAGATAAATCGACGGCTGGCAAGGTGAAGGAAGTTGTACGTCGGCATCAGGGTACTATTGCCGAAAACGAAGCGGATGCAACGCACGTAATTTATCCATCGGTGGATCCTATGGAGGAAGAATATGCGCGTCCTTGTATGAGGCGAGAGAGGTCCGTCCTCCTGCATTGGTACTATTTCCCAGATAGTTACGATTCCTGGACCACGCTGGACCTTCCTTGGGACTTCCCGGAAGGCACGCTCGCGAATGCGAACTCGAAACCTGTGTACAAAGTGTCGGCGACGTGGGCGTTGGATTTAGATCAGTACAACGAGTGGATGAACGAAGAGGATTACGAGATAGACGAGAACGGTCAGAAGAAGATACACAAATACCGGCTCTCGGTGGAAGACCTGATGGCGCAACCGTCCCATCCTCCGCCTACAGCGAAGACCAAACCAAAAAGGAAACGATCTCCCAGTCCGTCGCCGAAGCCGGGGAAACGTAAGAGCGCGAGGGCACCGTCGGGAATCCAAAGTACTTCGTCCTCCTCGTCGCTGGCAACACCGAAGAAATCGCGCGGCGGGGGAGAAGAAGAAGACGATCTTACTCAAGGAATGGAAGATCCACCGGCGGAACCGCGGATCGTAGAGGTAGTCGCGGCTCCTACGAATCCACCGGTTACGGGCCAGGGCAACGTTCCAACGAGCGGTACCACTTTAACGACGACGGGTAGTAAGAAACAGGATAACGAACTACAGCCGTTAAAATCCGGTAACATGGCAGATTTAGATGAACCGATGGAAGATAAGGGCAGTTCGCAGAGTACCCAAGACAGGGAGGAACGTGATACAAGTAAAGAAAGAGGAGAAGGAAATAAAGGCGACGAACCGGAAGACAACGTTACCGAGCAAACGCATCATATCGTGGTTCCCAGTTATTCTGCTTGGTTCGATTATAATTCGATTCATACCATCGAGAAGAGAGCTCTCTCGGAGTTCTTTAACGGTAAAAATAAATCGAAGACGCCTGAGATCTATCTCGCCTACAGAAACTTTATGATCGACACCTATAGACTGAATCCAACGGAGTATATCACATCGACCGCTTGTAGACGTAATCTGGCTGGCGATGTGTGCGCAATTATGCGCGTGCACGCGTTCTTAGAACAGTGGGGACTCATCAATTACCAAGTAGACGCGGAGTCGAGGCCAACGCCAATGGGACCTCCTCCGACATCGCATTTCCACGTGTTATCGGATACACCGTCGGGATTAGCCCCGGTCAATCCGAATCCCCCGAAAACGCCGCAGCCTTCAGCCGCGAAAACGCTGCTCGATCTGGAGAAGAAATCAGCCACGGTGGGACCAGAGGAAAAGCCTTCCGTCGGTGGCATGGCCAATTTCGGATTGAAGATCGATCAGTATTCTAGGAAGCCGGCAGTCTTGAAAAATAAACAAGCTGCCGGCGCTACTCGCGACTGGACCGAACAAGAAACGCTTTTACTGCTGGAGGGATTGGAATTGCACAAAGACGACTGGAACAAAGTCTGCGAGCACGTCGGCTCGAGAACACAGGACGAATGTATATTGCATTTCTTGCGGCTACCGATAGAAGATCCGTACTTGGAGGAAGGCGGGCCAGAAGGTTTAGGCCCGTTGGCTTACCAACCAATACCGTTCTCCAAAGCTGGCAATCCAGTTATGAGCACCGTAGCATTTTTAGCTTCCGTCGTTGATCCCAGAGTCGCGGCAAGCGCTGCCAAAGCTGCTATGGAAGAGTTTGCAGCGATCAAAGATCAAGTACCGGCGGCTTTACTGGATCAGCATTTAAGAAATGTCCAAGCCAGCGCAAATTCCGATGGTAATTAATTCGGATCGTGCATAGCTCTACCGACCAAGTTTATGGTAATAATTGTTTTTCAATCGGCTAGGCAAATTCGATCCAGCTGCAGGATTGGCACAATCCGGCATAGCTGGTACGGGACCACCCGAACCACCTGATGACACGCCGGCACCCACGAGCACTGGTACTGCACCAACCACTTCGGCCACATCTCCGCAGACAACAACTCCGATAGAAACAAAGAAAGAGGAGCCAGAGAAGCCCAAAGAATCGTCCGAAGTGGATCAAAGTCAGATGGATATTAGTAAGAAAGAAGAAGAATTAAAAGAACCCGAAGAAGACGCTAAGTCGACCGCCGATACTGAGAACATTGAAGCGAAAGAAAAGAAGGATAAGGTGAGTCTATCGTTTCTAATTACTTATTTTCGGGTTCTTATGATTAAAAAAATGAACAGGTCGTTCGAGATGCTCAACTTCAATCGGCAGCTGCTGCGGCACTAGCGGCGGCCGCAGTCAAAGCTAAACACTTGGCGGCCGTGGAAGAGCGCAAGATCAAATCGTTGGTAGCTCTACTCGTGGAAACGCAAATGAAGAAACTGGAGATCAAATTACGCCATTTCGAGGAGCTAGAAACGACGATGGAACGGGAACGAGAAGGTCTCGAGTATCAACGGCAGCAGCTTATCACCGAAAGGCAACAGTTCCATTTGGAACAATTGAAGGCCGCGGAATTTCGAGCGATGCAACAAGCGCGTCAACGTTTCGCGCAAGAGCAGCAGCAGCAGCAACAGAATCAGCATACTACGTGGCAGCCTGCCGCGCAACAGCAGCAACAACAGCAACCACCGAGTCCGCAACCACCTGCCCAACAACCATCGTCGAACACTCCCCCACAGCAGGCATAAACCGTGAGTTTTATTTCATTGTGTTCATAGGTCCTCGATCGGTAGGGGTAACAGTACCTCTGTAGGATAATATTCGTTTTATTTGTCTTTCTTCGATCGAGCTCGGCGAATTTTTCTTATATGCCTCCTGATTTATATAGTTTCATATCGGTCATATTATGATAGTGTAATTTATTTCGTAACGTCGTAAGAAAGATCCTTTAAAAATACTCATGTTTCATGATTTCTTATGCTTTACGCGTATACATGCTATTATTAACTTATAAAGCATGATTGTCAAGGAGATCCAAAACTATATCAGTCATGAGCTGGGAACATTCGGCACCACCGCGCGGTGGTGCTCGCAAAGCCTTATTCTTATCGCTGATTTCCGGGGTTTCGTACAAATCAGGAGCTTCTTCGCTTTCGCAAGTACTGATCGGTAGTATGTCGACCGCGAGACCCAGGCCGAATCGTCCGCAACGTCGCATCTCTTCGTTCAGTCTGTAAACGAAACGTAAAATGATTCGGGAGAGTGGCGTGATCATTAACAGAATTAAAGTATGGATGATATGACTTACAGTTCCCACATGACAGACGGATCCTTCGGCGCCTGTTTTGGATTAAGCGTGCATAACGACGACATTAGATGGAAATGATAGTGCTGAAGAAGCTGCTCCATGTGCACGCGTCTAATCTCTCCGCTGGCGCAGCAGTACAACAGGTTGGCAAGATCGAGGGCGAGTGAACCAACCCGAGATAGTTGAAAGTCAACTAAATAGATATCCTGTAAAGCCGTAGCGTTAAGGGTAACTTAAGGTTTGTTCCGATTAAATTTGGAATACTTTCTATTTCTATTCCCTGGACTGATTCTAACCGATGCCACATCCGACCGACATTCATATTCGTGTGTACCCGTTACTTCGTGAACGAAGTAAAAAAAACTAAGACAAATATTTTTACACTATACTTATGTCTGTGCTTCGATTTTTTTTTAAGTAATTTTAATAAATGGAGGTATGTATATATCCGTGTATAGGAATAGAATTTATATGAGGTTCCCGATTTTACATCGACAATGGAGAAGTATAATTTATTTGTACGAACAAATATTAAGTGTAAGTGTGACGCTTATTAAAAGCCGAATGGAGCTACTTTGGTAGTTGGGTTTGAGTAACTTTTATTTTAATATAATAGTAGTTTGTCTAAGGTAATTGGTATGGTGAAAGAGTACTTACTTCTTCGTCCTCTCCATTCGAGACATCTTTAAACAGAATGTTATTAGTCCAGCAATCACCGTGACAGAACACGGTGAGAGGTCCTTGCGTGGCTGCTATTTCGGTCATAGTACGGAAAAATTCATGTTTGTTAAGAAACGCTTGTAGCTTGTCCATTACTTCGGTTCTCTTGTGTTCCATTTGAGGAGGCAGACCATCGGATACCATCCTGATCGCGTTATTAGTACCGACGTGATAGTACTGACGATACCAATCCTCGTTCTCCATTCGAAACAGACATTCTTGCACGCCTTGGCCATTGGGATCCGTGAGTCTTTCAAATTCTTCCGGCCTTGTGTATACATGTAGATTGAAATTGAGAGATGAATATCATAATAACAGAAATATAGAGGTGAAAGAGAAAAAGCTATGCGACTTGCCTAGTCTTCCTCAGAGTCAAACTAAGCGCGTGAAATCCCGCTAATACTTTCAGCACTCGCTTCAAATGATCCAGCTGCAGTCCTTTTCTTCTATCTACCATTACGTAGCCCTTTTCTCGTAGATCCTCCATAGCGATCAGATCGAGGCGCGCAACGTATATCTTCGCGACACCGCGAAAGACATTTTTACCGTCCGCTTGTAATTGATTCAAAGCGGGCCACACATTCGTATAGAATGCTACTTCGTTTTTAAACAATAGCTCACTTTTATAAGCCTCGCGATTTTCTCTCGATAGTGGTAGAACCTTATAAATGATCACACGCTCGCAATTTGCCCATTCACCAGTTTTCGTTAGTTTCCGGCCTTTCGCTCGAACACGATACAGCATAGACGTGTAATTATCACCTCTTCCCGAGCCGGGCTCTTCCTCCAAAGTGTCTATCTCCACATCGGGTTCGTCTTTCTTTATCAATTCGCGCACATATTCCAACGTAAGACGCACGTCTGCCTCTTCATCCATCGTCATCTAACGATAAGGATACAAGTTGCGATTTTTAAACGCGTCACCGAAACGGAGAAGTACGCGCTTTTATACGAAAAGTCTCTCGTATGCTAACAAGATTTTTTAAAGCGATAGGTATCGCAACGGTTTAGCTTTTGAACGTGGATGGGTGAGTTACGATATTAAGCTGCCCGATGCAGGAAATAAGTATTTGACTGACGAGAGAATAGTAGCCCCCACTGCCGTACAACTTAATTTATTAGTCGTAACTACCCTAGTTAGGGGGACAAGGACATACATCACGCATGTAATTTCTATTCTATGAATATCAAATTGATTGATATTCTTGTGCACGCATGTAAGGACGGTTTGGGGAAAGAATAACTACGAGCGCTCTCAATTTGACGTATCTCTCAATGTTATTCAAGTCTATAATTGCAATTACGATATTATAAACATTTGTGCACATCGAATCGCGATCAATTCGATTTCGATGTGCCGGATGTACATGAGTTTTCCAGTCCCACTAAATTAGCCAATCTATCGCGCTCGACTTTCGTCAGCTGTGGAAGATTGTGCAATTTCATAGCCATGTCAACGACATGTGGAAATCCTGAATTTGCAGAATACTCAAGGACCAGCTACAGAGAAGCAAATGTGCATGTTATATTTACATACAATCAAAGATGAAACTGAATTACTATTAGCGAAGAAGATCTTAATTAATGATATACGTACGAGAGCTCCCTGGATACATTCTTGCGAGACACAAGTTTCGAATAATTCGTTCACTTGTTCAATGGTCATTGTCGGAATAAACGAATCCGCTTGTTCAACAATACTCTTCAGAACTTCGATGCTTTGCATTGCACGATCACCGTGTAATAATATCAACGCTATAGAAGCCAATGTAGCAGTTTCAATTGGAGCATGCATTTGTGGTTTTTCCTTCAATTCCCACTGCAAGTGCCCATTATCAGTCCTTCCCTTTTACTGTCAGACCTTAGTAAACGTGCAAATTACCTTAATAGTTCCCCAACAATCCCAGGCTTCATCCACAAAGCTTGGTTTAGACCCTGACTCAGCTGATGAGATGACGAGCTGCATCATACGAATCATCCTAGATTTCATGGCTATGTCTACATGACAAAAGGCCTTTGAGTCTGTCCACAATTTTGGTAGATATTTCGCTATAATGTCTGGAGTGCTACGATTCAACACGTCCACCATTTTTTTCATGTGCCCCTTTTTCGGCACGTACACTCTTGGCACGATTTCCCCGTAAATTTCAAAGTATTCATCGATCGGAGTCGTTGACAACAGCAACGATAAGTACGCGTTGTAATATACGTTTTCCTATGCAAAGACAAGAAATAGATGTAATAGACATAATTTCTCTTTTGTGAATCATCGCGATAAGACGTACTGCCAGTGCACTCGAAATGAACTTTTGATTATCTCCCGTTAAGAGAAGACTGTGGATCATATCTCCGGCTTTTCGATCTACGTAATGTTCAGCCAAGTACATAGCGTGAGCAAAAAATAGGGTGTCATCGGGATCTTGTATAGTGAACGATTCATTCTGGATCAATTGTACGATTTCTTTCAAGTAATTCGTATTAGCGTCGCCTGCAAAAAGATCGGTCAGGAAAAAAGTTAGACGAAATATATCGCGAACGAAGCGTAGTCACCTGTTTGAGTAAACATGAATAGTACGTAATAATACGTGGCTAACGAAAACTTTATGTTCATCCTCTTGAACTCTGACATTAAATGTTTTACAACATTTTCGGCATCAGATCGCACGATCGCCTTAAGCGCAGAATTCAATGTCCTAACATTTGGTTTAACTCCTTTATCATTCATCGATTGAAGAATGTCGAATAAAAAAGTTATTTTCTTGTTATTCTTCTTCCCAAAACACTCCGGCAACAAACACAAGATGTAATTGTAGGTATTAACGTTTAACGGGACGTTCTTCTTTTGACAATCTTGATACAATGTCATAGCTTCATCGATCTACGAGCATTAATGATAAACGTGTTAAACTTAAATTACAAAGAATACTGTTTCAGACGAAACGAACGTACTCTTGAATATTTTGCTAGTCCGCATATCATAGCATTATGAGCTGCTGCTGCTGCCGTCGACGAATCTTGAGTTGCCAAAGACTCGTACAATTCATTAATGATCGGATTATACCTGAAGCAGATAAAAAGTAATTGAAAATTCCATACCACGAATGTATCTGCAATTTTGATCTTTTACCCGCTTACCGCCAAAAGACTTTAAGATCTGGTCTGATGAACCATCGTTCAAATGGGAACTCGGTAAATGAATTACTTTCGGAATTATAAAAGCATAACAATTCAAGGAGTTCTTGCTTCGTTTTATTAGACGTACTACTTCCTAGCAATTTATAGATATCCATAGCATCGAATATTTTACACTCTGCTATAGTTCGGGAAAGTAATTTATCAGACACCTGGCTCTTATGCTTATACTTCGGGGTTGGTGTAAATTCCTTTAATTAAAAATATTGCTTATACATTATTCGTAGAGCAGGACATACAAATGATATTAAATTTATAACGAGGTTACCTTGATTTCTGGTTCAGACAGATGCCTTGGGAATAGATTAGCGTGTTTTCTATGAATCCACATGGCAGCCTTTTTTCCTGCCTCGTAGGATAATGCATAACTACGATAATCCATCTTGTTCTGTGGGACTAGAAAAGGATCATCGTGATATGCATAATTGTGATTCATAGAATCCTTCGGTATCGTACGTTCAAGGGCCTTTAGGAAATTAAAAGAAGTAATCGTGATTAAATGAGAATATTTCTTTCGATGGTGAATCGTTTATATACGATGGTATGTCTTTCTTACACTTACAGATAAAATATCTGTGGGTCCTCGCTTTATTCTAGGTGGTATTTGAACCTTGGAAGTCGATGTTGACAACGTGGATTGTAACCTTCTGTACTCGCACCATGATATCCTGAAAAAAGGAAGAGGAGAATTAGTAAGAAACATATAGTTTGTTTGGAAACGTAAGAAATCTAGACTGTTCTGTTAAAATAAAATGACCAACCTGTCCAAAACGCGTTTGAAGTGATTCATTGCAAAATATTTTTGGCTGCCTGTAGAACGAAATCTTAGCATCTAAGTCCAACACGTAATTTTAAAGCCACAATGAATAAGATCCAAGCATATTCTGTTCGTACGTGGATAAAACTCAAGAAAACTGTAAACACATTCGGCCTTGGTCTCCCAGCTTAGCCTATAATCGAGCCTATCGGTGCTTTTGTCATTTGTCATCTGTATTCTCCACTCTCTTCTACTAGCTACGTACCTGAACACATGTTCGGATGTTTGGCTGCCCATGTGTAGGCAACCTTTATTTCTTTCTCTAAATATCTACAGACGAGGTGATTTATTTTCATAGACCAAAATAAATAAATCCTCTAAAGAAAATTCTATTTTATCTTTCGCGCTAACGTTCGTTCTTTTTTAATTATGTAAACTTTGCAAGTGTTGCATTACAACGGGAATGTAAGGATAATTCTATGAATTTCTTTTCACTTCATAAATGTGGATACATGAGTATACGATATGTAAGTTGCGGATCAAGCTCTTCTCTAAGAAATTTTAAACAGAGATAAACGCGCAGGATGAGACAATTACAAAATCGAATGATTCCGATAAAATGGTATAAGTACGGTGGTGTCTATGCCATTTATTTGGAACGAAGAATAGGAGCCTGTAACAGCGGAATACGTTAGGAAAAACGTGTTGTTAGACGAACACGTTTCAACGTAGCTTTCGCGTCCCTAAGTTTTGTAATCGAGAATTTTTTACCACGAGCCTCGCAGGTATACATATACAGAATAAGTATAGTAGATGAATATGGCAGCTGCACAGTCGTATCTACAAGATAGAGATTCATTTCTTTCAGCGCATTTATTGTTTAGCATATGAATGGCCGTGGACGTATGCACGTAGGTACCTCCGCATGTGTATACGCGAAGTGTACCCTTTGGCATATTACAAAGAATTGAATAAAGTTTATAAGGAAGCCAAAACCAGTCCGCGAAGCAAGTCCTCTGCCATGCCGTGAGAATATGCGTGCGCGCGTAAACGCGTTAACGTGTGCCCGTGTATACGTGCAGGTCGTGTACGGTGTACGGTGGCTCGCATAGGGAAGAAGCCAGGTGTTTTATTTCGAACCGTGGGACTCTTAAAAGGGGATGCTTGCACCACATCTTTTACTCGAGGAATATGAATGAAAAATAAAATTCGCCTACCACCGGCCATCGAAAGGAACGCGCTCGAGCTCGACTACTTTCATTGTGTTTCATTATTCGATCGAACGTAACTTAACCCCCGGCCAGCTCTTTCCTCTATTATTCCCTTTTCATCACGGTTTCCTTTTTTCCGTGTATCAAATCACGATGGAAACGAATCGGTGAACGCCGCTCAATAGGAACTTTTTGTCTAACGATACGCGCGCTACGCGCACGTGTTCGTATTTACTTAGGAGCCCAAACAAAGAAAAGCTTACATTATGTACTACATATATCGAGATGCTCTTTGTCGTTAAAATTTGTTACTTTTCTTTTACAGAACGCCCGTCAAACTAAATCTGTAATCTTAATGAGATTCGATAACGAAAATCGTAATTTGTCTTTCATCTCTTCTTCGACCGACTAAGATTTAAAATTATTTACGCAGATGCGGCTAATGTCCGTAATTTGATTTATCGTTTTATCTTAAGAATACTGGCAATGCGAGATCGAGACACAGTTTTGATAGTTTTTTAATATGTGGTTTATTATTTCAGATTTATACATAAAGCTTGTTTGCCGAGATACAATAAAAATGGTGCACGCAGAATTTTAGGAATCCGGAAAAATGAACTAGCTGCCCACGTTAACATGCTTCTAAAGCCTGGAACGCCGGAGATGATGGGTCGAGCGGTCCCAGCAGTCCGGGACGAGTGCAATTTGATCTGACCATGCGACAAATAGTGCCCACATCCTGAACTGCCGGTATCCTCGAAGAAATTCGATGAAAATAATTGCAAAAGCATCTTCCTCGCTTTACGCCATGCCCCCTCGTTTGTCTTCTGTTATTTGCGATGTGATACGTTGCATTTTGACAGGCCGGGACGAGTGCAATATTGAAGATTCACCATGTAACATTGACACAAGTCTCGGCCTCTCTACTATGCAACACAATGAATCCTCTCGTGTCAACCGTAAGTCAACAAAACGTTCGAACTATCATTCAGGAAGAGAAAATGTAATAATTAATAAGCGGAAACTTTGATCGGATCGAGTGTACGTTCAGGCGAACACGTGCAACTGGAACGTTTTCTGATAACGCGAAGTCTCTTCGATTCGGCCTTCGAATAGTTCAGTTTCCGAATCGAAGAAAACCATCGGCATTCGGCTCGATCGTATCAAGGCTTTTTATATCGGAAAATCGTACGCGTTACATGTCGCGTGCTAACGTCGGTTGGTACTCGAGTTCAAAATCACAATTTACCCGGTACACAAATTTTGCGCGAAGATGCGACCGGCGTGATTCGCATATGAATTACACGTTGCGTAATTTTACGTGCAGCATCATTCGACGAACAGCACTTCCGCCTGCGTTGAAAGACGTTCGACGAGAGATCTTAAACATAATTCGACCGACGGATTTTCACGCACACGTGCAAGTCCTACGACGCACATTCGATCAACGACATTCTCGGAGCGGAGGTTTTTCCCGGATTTCGGCTACGTTCCCGAACTAGAAGTTACAGAGAAGGAAAGCAAACAAACCGTATTTACTCGACGGATCCACGGTCGTCACAGAAATATCGTAACGGACACGCGTTTCGACGAAACCACGTTACAGAATGCCGAATACAGCACGCGGAACCCTCGAATCGGAACAAATGACGTCTTTCGCCGGTTGCCAATGTCCCACGCCACGATTCTCTCCCCTCTCTCTATTTCTCTCTCTTTCGTACTCTCTCGTCCTCTCGTTCTCTCACGATCAGTTCCTCTCCCCGCACCATGGCCCGGCAGATCTCGTCCCGTTCCGACTCGTGTGTCTCGTTCAGACAGTCGAAAATCGTGATACAATAGCCGTAAAAATGGTTGAAAATCGAACGATCGGATCTCTCGTGTACTGCACAACACTGGCAACCGAAGATACTCTGCGAGCTCGTCGCGGAACGTTTCGCGACGATGATGTCAACGACGAGACGAACTTTGAAAACTGTTGCTCCGCCGCTGGTCTTGGTTCTTCTTCGCGAGGACAAGATATTCGACGAACGGCACGGAAGACGGTAACAACATTCCGCGCAGAGAGTCCTCGACAAACTGCTGCCGGTGGCCAGGTGCCTCCTCTCTTTATTCCTTTTCGGTCCCAAGTACATGAAAGCCCCCAGCTATATAGGTGCCCCTTAGGGCCGAGTGGTGGGGGCCTTATTCTTATTTAACAGCCACCAAGCAGGAACACCAGCAACAACCAACTTTGAAGCCTCCCTTTTTTCGTTTTCTTTCTTTTCTCGGTCTCTCTTCACTCTCCGTCTCTTTCCATCAACTTCCACCTTCGATTCTCCCAACATCCTCCCCTTTTCTTTTCCCAAGCTCCGTCCCTTTCTCTTTCTTTCCGTCCTCTCTTTTTCCCTTTCTTTTCCCAAACGTCTCCCCTTCCGCAGCCCTCGCGAGCACACTCTTTTCTCGTTACCTATCTCTTTCTCCTTTTCATCCGAGCAGCTGTCCTTCCTTTCCACCTCGTGTCCTCGCTCTTCCTTATTCTTCTTGCGCCGATCTACCGGTAAAGCCCGCCAAAATTGTATCAGCTGTCCTGAATTTCGCTCCGCCTGTCATGCGTATGTGACGTATACCGCTCTTCTTGTTCTTCTGTCTCTTTGTCAGGTAGCTATCCCATGGGAAGAGAAAAAAGGGTCACCCGAATCTTACAATAGTAGAACTATTACAATTTATGCAGTGCCACTTTTCCAACTGATTTTTGAACGGCCGTTTTTCCGTTACAGATTATCTGGAGCATGTTATAAATCACGCGAGCATGTATAATTCCGCCGTTTAAACTATCCTCTTCTATTTATTTTACAAATGGAATTAACGACAGCCAGTTCGAATCCCAAAACGCTGCAAGCAACCGATCGAACTTTATCGGCTTCGTACACTCGCTGCAAACTTGACAAAGGAACATCCATGTACTGATAGTCCATTTATACAGTTGAGGAAGTTTATTTTATTCTCGGAGGAGCTGAACTCGTCGTATTTACTGGCAGATAAAGTAAGTGCATTACCATCGACGTTAGCTATTAGTTGATTTGAAGCAGATTCTACGTGCAGTAAATTGAAAATGCAGGAATGAACGTTAACGAAATTCTAATTCATCAATGCTTATGGGTACAGCTATCCAAAAGTGACGGGTCATAGAAAATGCTTAGTGTTTGAATTTGCGTTATAAACAATAATGTTATATCTTTTCAGGCGACGTATCCGTGTTTCTAGAATCTCTATAGCTTTGATTTGAGGTGCCTTTCGATGCGAATTGGGTCGGAAATCGTTTTGGGTACCTGACACATGCATACAAGTATGACACGATGCATTTAACATTGCAACGAACGCGAGTACGGTCGAGCGTGTGGATCGAATTTTGCAATGGATCTCGTAGTAAGCTGTTACGGCTCGATGTTATTCTTCGGTTGACGTTGACGCGTGTTGATAGGGAATGTTTGGAGGATAAAGAAAATTCGAAAACAGAGAGAAGTGATTGAGAACCACTTGTAGGAGGACAGCTGCCGCTGCGAGCGCATCTGCTGTCGGTTGCGCTGGCACGCGCGCTTACATATCCTTATTCCTACGTCGGTATTATACACTCTATATAGATGTACACGGGTCGAACGCATACGGTACTCCTCTGTTCTCCTTATTTCTACCACGCTCCTCCGTCCTTTTTTCGCTTTCCTTTCCTTTTCCCTTTCCTTCCTTATTTTTGTCTGAACGTTTGCTGCTTCCCTCGCTCTTCATTCTTTCCTCCGACCCTTCTCCCCTATCTACCTATGGCCTATGTCCTTCGTACATTTCAGTTGGTTTCTTTTTTCTCACCCCTCGAACTGCGACATCGCGCGGCATTGCGGGAATCCCGTTTTCAATGTATATACGTGTATACGTAGGTAGAGCACGGGGTGCAGGGTACAGGAGAGCCTTCTTCTAGCGAATGCATCTTATATTGGGGGTTGACGGACCGTCATCTTCCCTTTAATACCATTTGGAACGAGGATTTACAGCCGGTGAGAGAGCGAGAGAGATGCTAGGGTCTACCCGTGTTTACAACGTATATACGATGGTTGTCCGATTTCGAAAGGCTCGTACAACCGTACAGCTAGTTCATAATACCTATACAGGGCTTGCCTGCGAGCAGCGAGGGTTTTTCTACGGTGGGCACTAGCGGACCACGGGCTGCAATCCTCGGATTCAGCTTGCCGCACAGCCGGTAGATAGACTGTCGTCGCGGTACCCGAAAATTTTCTTTGTCCTCATTGTTCGCCGAGTTTCCACTGTACGTTTACAGCGGGTACGGTTCCTCGAAAATCGTCAATTTTCTTTATTGAGGGATTTTCCATCTGCTTACCTCGGACCGTGCCCGTTTCCTTCCCTCCGCTTCCGTGTGCCTCCGGTCGACCGAACACCCCCACGGGATCTCTTAAATCCAGCTCTTTTGTTCCTTTGCATACCTGCCCTCGTTGAAACGAACTGACGCGATACCGATCGCTGCCGCTTCGCTTACTTAGATTTCTCTAGAAATTTGACGCTCTTGTCCGCGCTCGCTGTCGTAAAAACCGTTTAAATATTAAGTAGACAATTTGGCATCTGTAAGCGCGAACTGATTGTCGCGTCGCGAACTTCGATGCGAGTACGAATCCTCCGCGATGATAAAAAATATCTATGAACTTCGCCCGGAACGACTCTCGGCTCCGCGTGTAAGAAAAGTTTTAAAGCCTGCAGAAGACGTCGGAGTCGGAGAACGGCGTCGATGCGCCGCATGTGCTTCACACCGGAGCATAGGTATAGGGCCCAGATGGCAAGCGCCGAATCCCGTGGTTAAATTTTAACTAACGATGTAACGCTGCTGCTCTCCGAGCCACCTGTTCTATGCGTAGTACGTATCGAGCTATTCTGAAAATGTGCAGCCTTGTGACAGCGATCAAATTTGATTCGTAGTCCTTGAGAATCATCCCTGTTTGCGTTACGATTGCCTCGCGATTTCACGGTTCTTTAAAGCACGCACGGGATCACGCTGTTCTCAGTTTATCCTGATGCGATAAAGCGTACGAAATGCTTTGTAACTGTGATGCTTCGTAGGATGCATTAAGGAAAATGTAGAAGATCTATCTACAGTATTCGTTGTGGACAACGTGATTCCTCCTGACTGTTAAAAGCAAGGTCGGTCTGTTTACGAAATTTCTTCTACCTAAGTATTTCTTCTACCTGGATAGGACATCTATTATTTATGTACGAGCTGCTTTCATTGTTTTCCCCCCTCGTAAATGACGGGACACCCTGTATATAGTAATGCGCGTATACTACGTGTTAACAAACGGTCGTTCCGAGCCGACGTTACACTTTGGGACGGGTTTCAAAAGATCTTTGTTCCCGTCGAGGAAGTGAATCCGTGGTCGAATTCAAACGTGTTCGTGTATACTACACGAATACCTAACTTTGCGTCGTCTGCAACAACCGGAAGTTGACCGTACATAATGTTTCTGGGTGCGCCGGTTTGTGCTATTTTTCGCTTCACTGACAAATAGAAACAATGTATTGATTAATCATGATTTAACGAGTACGATTACAACGCGGATACACGCGTTTTATCAGATTTGTAAATTTCACGCGGAGCAGGTCCCATTTTACGTTTTTCTCGTTCACGCGTTTACTATTAAACGGTTTATATTTTCAAGTATCGAATACCGAACGCTTCGGATCAGCTGCCATGCTAATTTTCATTTTAAAAGTACGTTTATCAATCAGATGACGACTCCTAGAATTATATGATTTAATTTTTTTATCGTATCTTCTTTCTTTCAGTCTCTATGTTAGTTGCAGAGTTCTTCGAAACGCTCAATCTGCAGAATCTATCTTGCATGGTGGAATAATAAAAAAATAATGTCAGCAATTTTTTCACGCTGTCAGCAGCTTCGAGAATAATAAATAAAATAGGTTTCTTTCTTACTGATTGTGCGTAAGAACCGTCGGTAAGAAGCTGAATAGCTACGCAACGAGAAGTGGGTCAAATCCTTTCACTTGTGGGAATCAATCCCTCCAAGTGTTTACGATGAGGATGAGACGTATAGAAAGTAACGCAGTCGAAACAGGCTGCACGTTTTCGAAAAGATCAGTTCGCGTTACAAAATTATTCTAAAATGTCTGTGCGTACTTCAAACTAATGAATCACGATCAAACAATGAGATGAGGATTTGAATGAAACCGACGGTCCAGTGCATGTGGGTCGTTGTTGTTCGTATTTTAAGTTACAGTATTTTGAGATTCTAGTATTGAACACGTTTACTCGTCAAATCGTCCAATCATGAATAAAACGAAAGATAATACCGTCCAAGTAGTATTTATTTCTCTACTTCTGGATCTCTTGGCGTTTACTATGATACTGCCGCTATTCCCGGCTTTATTAGATTATTATAAAGAAATAGAGGATGACCGAGGCATGTATTACAAAATTTTGCATCACATACAAAGGGCAAGACAATTTATCGATGCCCCAGATAGAGTTAATACAGTACTGTATGGAGGTGAGGCATTCTTTGTTTGTACCTCATCAAGTGGCAGTATTCAAATTCTAACAATTTGATTCATAGGTTTCCTTGGCTCTATGTACTCGTTTCTGCAATTCTTAAGCTCTCCAATAGTGGGTGCACTATCAGATATGTATGGAAGAAAGCCAATGATGATAGTCTGTTTAACAGGGATTGCCTTGTCTTACCTACTATGGGCTTTGTCCTGCAACTTTACCATATTTGTATTAGCAAGATTCGTTGGAGGTATTTGTAAAGGGAATATTAATTTATCGATGGCTATCATCAGTGACGTCACCTCTTCAAAATCGAGGGGAAGAGCAATGGTAAAGCTTATTCAAACCGATTCCTAGAGGTGATAAAGTTATAACGTTACAAAATTTGCTACGTCTTTAGGCACTGGTTGGTATAGCCTTCTCGATAGGCTTCGTCGCAGGTCCAATGATAGGAGCATTTTTCGCTTGGCTTTCAAGTAATAACAGGCAAGGGGCTTGGTACATAATGCCTGCTGTGTTTGCTCTACTTTTAGCAGGGAGCGATTTGGGTTTTGTTATTTGCAATTTGAAAGAATCTCTGCCAACAAATTGTAGAACGAAAAGCCTCGCATCTGGCTTGTCTGGAATTCTTACTTACATCAATCCCATAGATCTATTCCAATTTAATGGAGTATCTGGGCTAAGTTCGCAAGGTGAAATTGCAATGAATTAATATGTTATAAGTTTGATAGAAATCGTTAAATATTGTAATACAATTTCAGAGAAAAAAAACTTAAGAACGCTGGGTTCTGCTTATTTCGTGTATTTGTTCGTGTACAGCGGCCTGGAGTTTACTTTAACTTTCTTAACTCATTATTTATTTGACTTTACAAGCATGCAACAGGGATGGATGTTTTTGGGAATCGGATTAGTTATGGCAGTTTTGCAAGGAACTTGGGTAAGGACGATTCCGTCCGACAAAACTAAGTCTGTCGCAGAGTTGGTAACTATCCTATTTCGAGAATTTACGGTGGTGCCTTATACTTGTCGTTTTACTTTGCATTAACATTTTAGGGCTTATGGCTCATTATACCAGCGTTCGTTTGTGTAGGCTTAGCGAATGAAATATTGATGTTGTCGCTCGGAGTACTTCTATTCGCAATTTGTGAGTCTAGCGTAACGTACAATTTCGTCCATAAAGCGGGACAAAGGAAATATACAGTTTTCATATTTATTTCAGCTACTGCTATGGTCGTAACTTGTATGATGACTCTAGTTACACGTATTGGCCCAGATTATCAGAAAGGTGCGATAACAGGCGTGTTTCGTTCCCTTGGAGCTCTTGCTCGAGCTTGTGGACCTGTTGTAGCTTCTTTAGGTAAAATAATATGTACATCCTTATATCGGTTCCTAGAATCACTCCTTGAAATTTTGTCCAGTAGCCAATCACTCCGTATATATAGAATTCTACTTTACAAGATTTCGCTAATTAAGACAGACATTTTGTCTTCAGCTTTCTGGTGTATTGGCAGCAGGGCAACATATCTCACTGGTGCGGTGTGCCTTATACTCCCACCCATCATTCTTCGAACGATCAAATTATTTTAAAATACTTAAAATAATTTATATTTAAATGGATATTTTTGTACTGTTAACAAGTTTTTTATATGTATTTTATAGTATTTGAGAAGTATTCTTTACATACACCAGATGTATTGTATCGAAGACATAATATATTTTAATTAACAACGACTGCGTGTATGGTTGAAAACTGTGTATGAATTTCATCTTGAGGTTTAATCATCGAAAGTTAATCAGATATTGGGCGATTGGAAGCCGTTGATAAAAATGTTTTCTGAAAACTTGTTACGTTCCTGGGAAAACCGCGCATGTATCATCGGGGTCTCTGTCACGTGATCTACCCTCTCCAAGAGGTATCGCGCCTTTTACGGTAAGAAATTCCCGGAATTACTCGTCGGCGGCACTCCGTCGACGTTCGCGCTGATGGGAGTAACGCAGAAAGAGGGAGAGTTATTGATGAGATTCGCGCGTGCGACCGGTCCGTACGCGATCATTACGTTTACGATTATTGCGCGGCAGACGGTTTGATCGGTTCAAAGGTTGCATCCCGGACGAATTGATCCGAGCCAAGAGAGATAGGTAACGGGACCACACACGGTAGGCGATCCTTAGTTGCCCGTGTCCTCGGACTGAGCAGCAGGTGAGTACGACCGTTTCTTAAAGCGAACATCTTTTTCTCCTGCCCCTCCCGCTTATCTATTTATGCGTTACCGCGATAAATCACGTTTTCTCAATTTCGTTGGGCCGTTTGCCACATCGAATCCCGCCGAGGAATCCGACAGCAGGCTTCTTCCTTATCTTACTTTAATCCGGCGCTGATTCGTGTATTCGAAAGTAACGGCGGATATTTATAATTTTTGCTTGGTTCACTCGGAGAGATTCATATA
>NW_017179105.1:3309129-3334280 GCF_001652005.2 Ceratina calcarata
ATATATATGTATCCATTTTCGAAATTGCATAGAACTTGTATATGTTATTAATCGTTTCGTTTCCTTGCAATATCACGAATAAGCTTTTCACACATTTGATCTGTGGTTGTAACTTTTGTATGGAAAGTGTAACATCGTTCCAGATAAAGGATTCATAATTAAAAGCAAAATGTCTCTGTGGGCAAAAGCACAGCAGTTACCACAAGATGCATTGCAAGAAGTACGTTCAGTTTATGGGGAGCACTTTCCAATAGAGGTCCGTCACTTCTTATCTTCTTGGATAGAAGAAAAGATGTGGTAAGTATCTTGAACCTGTACGAATCTTTTGTTTGAAATCATTCAGCTGCTTAACGACGATACGTTCGTTACAGGACCGACATAGAGCCTGATAATCCTCAATATGAACAATACATAGCTAATCTTGTCAGAGCTCTGATACAAGAATTAGAAACGAAAGTAGCCTCTTTAAATTCAGACGACATGTTTCTTACAAAATTAAAGTTAATGGAGGCTGCTAAAAATTTTCGTGTAAGTTTCGCAGTAAGAGTTTTATTTATAACAAATTCTGATGGTACTTTTTCCTAACGCAGCATAGATACACAAACAATCCAGGAGCATTGTTTAGAATAATCAGACATTGCCTAGGGACGGAAATGAAGTTAGTGGCTCAGGTAGAGAATTTAGGAGGCGCTTTAATGAATATGGCAGGCGGGAAAGTAGGACTGATAAGTGACGCTGTCGCTGAAATAGCTCAACACGTTGAATCCTTGCGGCGTAGGACGCAGGAGACTGGAGAAGATTTAAGGAAAATGGAACAGGAGCAAGAAGCGTTCGCTATAAGTTATCACGAGTGTACTAAGTTGAATGCTCACCTTCAGCATCTCGCGACACAGCCGCAGAATCAGCAGAATTTAGACTTGGAAAAGAAAATAAGAAGGCAGAAAGAACAACAGGAACAGTTACTGAATCACAAAGTAGCGGGTTTGATGCAATTACGATTGACGTTAGCCGACAAACTGAAAGATACTATTACCAGATTAAATAGTCTGCAATCGAGGGTTTTGGACGACGAGCTTATTAGGTGGAAAAGAGATCAGCAGTTGGCGGGGAACGGTGCACCGTTTAACAGTAATCTGGATTCCATTCAAGAATGGTGCGAGAACTTGGCTGAATTGATTTGGCTGAACCGGCAGCAAATCAAGGAGGCGGAGCGCTTGAAACAGAAGTTTGCTCTCGATCCGCCTGGAATGCAGGATATTCTTCCTACCTTAAATTCTCAAATTACACAGCTCCTTAGCTCGCTGGTCACGAGTACGTTTATCATCGAGAAGCAACCGCCACAGGTGATGAAGACCAATACTCGTTTTACGAGTACGGTGCGTTTGCTCGTCGGTGGAAAATTGAACGTTCACATGACTCCGCCTCAAGTAAAAGTGAGCATTATCAGTGAGGCGCAGGCAAATGCTTTATTGAAAAGTGATAAAATGGCGAAGAACGGAGAAGCGAGCGGTGAAATCTTAAATAATACAGGAACGATGGAATATCATCAGGTAAGATTAAAACGTTAACACGGTTTACGATATAATTCAATTGTCGAGATTAGAACGTGACAAATTTTTTATTCAGGCAACGAGACAACTCTCTGTCAGCTTTCGCAATATGCAGTTGAAGAAGATCAAGAGGGCGGAGAAGAAGGGAACGGAATCAGTGATGGATGAAAAGTTCTCGCTTCTCTTTCAATCGCAATTCAGCGTCGGTGGCGGCGAATTAGTCTTTCAAGTTTGGACATTAAGTTTACCGGTCGTAGTGATCGTGCACGGGAACCAGGAGCCACACGCGTGGGCCACAGTTACGTGGGATAACGCGTTTGCCGAACCGGGCAGAGTACCGTTCGCAGTACCTGATAAAGTTCCATGGGGCCAAGTGGCCGAAGCGTTGAACGTTAAATTTCGATCGGCGACGGGTCGTTCGTTGACAGAGGATAATCTGAGATTCCTCGCGGAAAAGGCATTCCGCGGTGGAAACGCGACCGGACAAGATTACTCCAACTTACTTTTGAGTTGGGCACAGTTCTGCAAGGAGCCGTTACCCGAAAGGAATTTCACGTTCTGGGAATGGTTTTACGCTGTAATGAAACTGACTAGAGAGCATCTGAGAGGTCCGTGGATCGATGGTTACATACTTGGATTCGTGAGAAAGAAACAGGCGGAGGAGATGTTAGCCAACTGTGCATCGGGAACGTTCCTCATGCGATTTTCGGACTCCGAGCTCGGCGGTGTTACCATCGCCTGGGTCGGAGGTAAGTACATAGTAAAATTTGCTATCTCCCATCAGATATTGTTTGATACTTTACATTGCCTTTTTAATTTATAGATCAGACCGAAGTCTTCATGCTTCAACCGTTCACGAGCAAAGATTTCGCGATTCGTAGCTTAGCCGATCGCGTGTCCGACTTGCAACACTTGCTTTATCTTTATCCAGATTTATCAAAGGATCAAGCGTTCTCCAAGTATTACACACCGTTCACAGGTAATTATTTAATGTTTAGTACTGCCTGTCGGTGTTATTCGTTACAGTGCTTCGAATTTGTACGGTTCTCTTCAGAAAATCAGTCCACGTCGACGAATGGATACGTAAAACCGCTGTTGGTAACGCACGTACCTGGCTGGGGTGGACCGGGAGTCGGTGGCCAAACACCGTCCCATTCTTCCGTGGTCGGTGTAGGAAGTAGCGGACAAAGTGGTCCCGGTGGTAGTTACCCAGCGACACCGTCCACTATGTTTCAAGCGCACAGTCCCGATCCGTCTGTAACACGCGACACGCCGTCAGTGGCTTCCAGGTCAGTTAACTGGATCTAAATCGATCGTACATCTCTTTCATTTCTAACATCTTTAATCACGATAGAAATTTCACGCAAGATATGCAAAGATCGGTTTTTTGTGTCGCTTGCGATACGTTTAAACAAATACATTTTTTAAAGAAAGAATTTTTTCATTACCGTACAGACACGATAGCGAACCGACAAGCCTCAGTTAGGACACTTAAAGTTAACACAAAACCGACGACGTAACGAATTCGTAAATATCATGGAGACAAGACATTCCTACGATGGACGATACTTTGCATATCTTTTACACGTATCCTATCGGTGCATATGAGCGTCAGTATTGTTTTTTATATTCTCTTTTTGTGTACGTTTACCAGGTTATTATATACGTATAGTTGATAACGTTGATTGAGAAGTTTCGCATTTTGTAAACTTTTCTTATGAAACTTTGCAACTTTTATACTATTCTCGTATTGTGAAATATTTACTTAACGTTAAGTCGTGTCAAACGAATCTACAATTAAGAGGACTACACACTTGAGACTACTGGGTGCATAAGAATTACCAAGAATTTTTATAACGTTTTTCATCGACTAGTCTCTCGGCATTATTTCATTTGTTTCCTTTTTAATTTAACGTTTGTTATATTCATTTCATCGATCTTCATGCCACCCAGTATTCTACTTTTGATATTATGTTTTTGATATATATATATATATACATATATATATACTGTAGCATTAGGTGAACACTATTAAAATGCTGGATATAATTATTGGTCATTAGATTTCCAAGGTCCTCTGAACAAAGCTAATTAAAATCAAAACATATTTTTAAGGATGAATGTATATCTAGATGTTATAGACATTTGATGTTATAGACATTTGATGTTCTACGGTATTGAACGGTTGAGTTATATTTGGAAATTTTATCGAATTGCTTGAAAAGCGATTTACAGGAAAATCCGTCCAACGGATAGGCATTGAGAGGACTTGGACAGAACGACGTGGCCTTTTGTTTAGTTCGTAAATTACTTCTGAATTTGGTAAAATTATCGATTTTTCTTTTTTCTTTTTTCTTTTTATTACTTTATGTTTCTTAGATAGATACGGCTTATCCATGGCATGGAACGATGAAGCAAAATAAGTTGAATACTGGAAGAAACTGTTGCTTCGCAGTAGTGTAGTATTGAATACGTGTACATACGTGCGTACATTTGTCTACGTACGCGTGTATCTGCATATTACATAATTCTTTTCATTACAAATCGTTTTATATAATGATAGTTGAATAAGCAGAGTCGCGAAGCGAATCGCGCGTAACGCGGGATTCGGGTAAATCGAAGGCATAGGCCTGGAGCAAGCCGGTACAACCACAACAATGGAAAGTTAAATGCTACTCCTGAGAATGCAAAAAAAGACGCAGCTCCAATCACGATGCACTACAGTTGTTATTACTGGCAATCGAGCGTTACCAGCTCGAAGAGTTTCGTTACGGTTCGATGAGTACTCGTACCGTTTAGAAGTATCATCTAAATATGGTGAACACTCGACTTAACGAGGAAGAGTAATCCGATACGTGTACGGAATCGTATGAGATTATGTGGAAACGTTGGGGATGATTCCGTGAAGAGTGACCGATCAATATCGATTGACTTTTGGGGATTCTTTGTGGTTGTTAGTACTTCCTTTGCCGTGTTGTACCGGCTATCCGGCTAATCGGTCACACGCTTCGATGAGACACGCTCTCAAATCGAACGAAGAACAATAGTTGATTAAGGGTACGCAACGCATAAAAGAAAGAAGATGACGATGAGAGAAGGAAACATGAGAATTTAATCGTGTCGTTGTAGAACATACTTGGATTTAGCGCGAGTCTTACTATCCATTACAATGCCAGTGATTGGGGTTGTGTTTTGATTTGTGGTAGCTATGCTCCGGGCCTTGGCCAGTCGAGCGTCGGGCGAACAAATGCGGACATGGACTATGTGGAGCTGATGAGTCACGGTGAGCTGCCTTCGATCGACGAAAATCTCAACTTGGACCCGTTTAGCTTCTCCGAGTTCATACAATCGTACAACACTAAGCCGCAATAGGTAGGTCAGGCGCGATAATATCTGTGCAGTGGTGCCTGTGTAGCGGGTCTCGACTTCAACGGGAGAAACAGATATCCGACCGTCTCGACGAGCACTTTCATTCCAATTAGAATGAGAAATATTGAATGAAACAAAGATATAAAAATGAATGCAATAAGTGTATCTTAAGCGGGCATCACTGTAACGTATACCTGTCGATTAATCGCCTTCGTTTCTCACTTTAATCAGATCTTTTTAATCAAGTAATCACGCGACGGATGTGTTCCGTCCTTATTGTTGTTTCATAGGGGAGGGATATGAATGGTCTCGTTGTCTTCAATTTAATGTCTAGCTCGCCTAATCGATTAGGTTTTACCATTACTTCTGAAGAACACGACATGTCATTTTTTTTAAGCTAGTGCGATAAATCAAAATCCAGAACAAACGCGCTGCGCGCTTTATCTGATTCCACCTTGGGACTAGTTATTCGTTCAGTTTTGTTACGAATGACCAATTTCTTACATATAATTTACAATCAGCGATGTTGGGCTTGGTTGAATTGTAAGCAAGCTGGTTTTTTGTATAGAATCTATCGAACCGTTTTTGTAATTTTATAATCTGTTGACAAGGTTACACATCGCAACTTGCCTGATTTTATCCGTGTTTCGTCTCGTCGATGATAAAACTTTACGAGACGTCGAATCACTTTTTACGTGTTTACGCCTGAGCCTAAGCCTTCTCTAAAAGGATGCATTACATTACTTGGTACAAAACGTAGAGGATATCGTGCAAAATATTGTAAGATTATAATAAGCATGTATCGAGGCATACGCAATATGAAAAGTACATACGCACGTAGTATGTAATGCTGTAGGTGCATCCGAGCTTTGTGCTATATGAAACAACGAGAAATATCTTATACTGGTATAGCGTGAAACGGATTTTGTTGCCTCTCTTCTTACGTACGTTTCGACGACGTGCCGTAATGTACGGTCTACCAAAGCTTCTCCATTGTTTTTAATGGCAAGAAAAAGAGAGCGCGCGAGGTAAGAGCAGCGAACAGATTTAAATAGAATTGCTGCGTATGTGATACGTGGAGAACGCGTAAATGAAGACAATCATTGTTGCGTACAGTAATGTAAATAGCGAGATCGCAGACGACAAAGCTTTTAATTAATTTATCGGTGAGAATCTTGCCGAAATTATGAGAGAGAGCGGGGTTTGTGCAACGGAGACAGAAAGTGAGAATGTGTACAATGTTGTGACGTAATTCACGTGACCTAAAAGTACGTGCCTTACGATTTTCAAATTTGCCCGAGTTCTATTTTTTGAGAATCGTTTAGACGTCGAGACATACGGCGGCTTATAGTTCAAATCTTTGATCTGTCGAAGATCCTTAATAAATTCGTAAATCAAACTCTTTTGTTTGCGCAACATTTTTCCTTTTTTTCTTTTTTATGAATAGCATATTTTTCGATTACTGAAACTAATCAGTCGGTAGAATTTAAGAACACTGTAGAGGATTCTTAAGCGAACGTTCATCAATCAATTCCTTTCTCTAATCATCGTTCCCTCCCCTGTAGTTTGTACACTATATTAAAAACAATCAGTTGTTGCGCGTAATTTGAAACATTTCTGTACGCTAAGCTTTATCTTGGGTAGCATCGAACGTGTCGTTATCCTAATTATATTTACTATACATACATATAAATATATTGTACGAGTGTACGGATGAAAGTGAGCCTCTACCGCGTGCATGTAAAGATTTAACGAACGTACGTTAATATTGTCTATTAATCTTTTATCAAAGATTAGAGTTTATTTTACTATGGAGAACAATTTTACTGTTTGTAAAGCATATACGTTATTATTACTTTTATTCATCCATATAATGATGAGATATATATATATAGATATCTATATATATATATATATAAGTGTAAAATAAGATGTGTTCGTACCGAATCGACGTATCGAATAAAATAGCCTTTAATTCGATCTCCGTCTATTCTTTCCAATCTGAAGTACCTTTCACCTTTAAGTATAGGACAACAGGCAGGAATATTACTTGTATGCGAGGGGATGGTAAAGTCAGGCACAGATCTCTTGGTTCGCTGTCTCCGTTACAGGATATCCGTCGTGAGAGTGCAAGCAGTCGCACTCGTCGGGAATGCAAGTCTCCTCGTAGTGGCCAGGCGCTGGATAACTGACTTGATAAATAGTATCAGCGCACATTGGATTCGTGGGTGGCTGGTACTTGGCCTTAGCTGCCCATGGCACGGTTTCTTTGGGAATTGGGCTCCACGGTTGATAGGACAGTTTATTGACGGTGTCGCATTCGATTTTGTCGGGCAGCCTTAAGAAAGAGCGTAATGCATTTTCCAGTACGTGCGAGGGGAGATGCAATGGATTTACCTCTTGTATATAGCGAGAGGTTTGAAGCTCTGCACCCATTCCACGGGACCTGGTTTCGCGTAGGAAAGCCTGGTGGTGGTCCTATCGTCAATCGGAGTATCGGCGCTACGAAGATTGTCACAAGGGACAACTAGATCAGGACGCATAGTCATTTTCTGCACGAACTCGCAACGATTCGTGGTCTCAGATTGCATCGGACCGTCTCCGATCATGCTTCTGCTTCGAGGTAATATCGGTGAACGTTTCTCGCTTTGAACCGGTTGATAACTCATCTATAAAGATCAAATGAAATTCGATCCGAGAGTTAAAAGAGGATGCGATGGAAGTACTTTGCTCGTTGTATCCGTGGATATCTTGCCGTCCGGTTTCGATATAGCGTTGCAAGGAAGAATAGGCTCGACACGTTCTATCTTGCCCGACTGCAAATAACTTTCTTTGTAGATCGTCTTCCCGTGGAATTGACCGCCTCGAGGGAATACATCGGCAGCCACAGGTTTAATAGGCTTCTCCGTGCAGCAGCCTTCCTCGTTCTTCAAGAAGCTTTCCGAGTACGTCGTCTTACCGCACATCGCGACATCCGGGGGTCTTTAAACGTTTCCGCGAAAGCATTTCGCATCTAATCATTATCGAACATCGGAACAGATGCAATAAAGTGCTGATCAATACCTGTAGATCGGTTTCTGCTGCCAAGGGCACGCTTCCCTTTCCTCGATACGAACTGGCTGATAACTTAATTTGTGCGTAGTGTCATGAGGAATCGGTTCGCTCGGAGGACAGTAAACCGCGATCGGTTTAAAGTTCATCGTTGGCTCGGTGCAACCAGGATCGACGTAAGAAAGCTTGGCGGTGGTGCTCGCGTCCAGTTTGCCTGTGCTCAAACGGATGTTCCCGCAAGGAACTATCATGTCTGGCTTCTCCACGTATTTCCGCTGGAAGTCGTGACGAACCGTGGTGACACAGTCCATGGGACCGGTTCCGATCATCGACCTAGTTCGGGGGAGAGAATCCGAGTGACTCCTGGGCTTTGACGTCGTAGATTCGATTTTACCTTTGCTTCGGAAAAATCGGTTTCGTTTTAGGCACGTGGCCGATACTCTTGTAACTCAATTGATTGGTGGTCTCGCCGGCAAATCGTGCATCGGACTTGGTGAGAGCAGGCTTAGGTCGGATCGGTTGCGATCGGCTCCGCCGCATTTCTGCGTGGTCCACGTTGAGGTAGGACATGTGGTACGTGGTACTGGTGTCGATCGTCTTCGACGGTGGATTGTACATTCTCACGGGGGCAAACGACTTCGCTCGCATTGGCTGAACATATCTCTTCATGCACTAAAGAACGTGGGACGGTACGTATGTAAATGGTATTTGGCTGGATCGGCGATAAGAAAGATGAGCGAATTCGTTACTTTCACGTTGCATGGACAGGGACATCCCGGCGGTTTCTGGCACATCGCTCGAGGCAATTGCACAGGCTTCTTCTTAGTGATCTCTATCACCTCCATCGTGTACTTGTATTATTATTTATGCCTCTCTATGTACTCATCGGTTAAATCGTTTCGTTTGAATAAACCGGATTAAAGACGCGCGTCGGTCGTCGATAAATCTCGATTGCGAAAAGATTCGCGGTGTATAAAATAGGATTATATAAAAGAATAAGGTGTCGTAGCTGGAAATGTCAACCTTTACATTTTGTGATTTCACTGAAACAGAAAATTTAACAAACTCATACATCGAAGTTGGTGTTGAATCACCACTATTTATACGATAAACAACAAAACATCGGCGATCAATGTAGAACAGAAACGACGTGTTCGGTCAATGAGATTCATAGATCAAAGCGATTTATTCACATATCGTACTGACTAAGGAATTTCTCTCACAGCTACTGATAGAAAATTTATTTCTTCATACGGTTCAGGTCAAAAATATAATGTGAGCGACGTTCATTTAAGACTATAAGAACACGCTCCAACTATATCTTCGTTAGTTTAGATCACAGTAAATTTTGGAGATTCGAGAAATACGTTTTCCCTGACAAGTGTTCAGTTGGGACGCGCGTTAAAGACGTGCAGTTTTACGTAGGTATAGAGATATATCGGTAGTGCGTGGAAGACGTAAAATATTTGAAAGGGACACCGTTTACCTGATCGTAAGACACTACCATCTCTAGCATACCGTCACACACGAAGCATATCGAGAAATGTTGTTTTAACATTATATATATTTACTGTATACAATATAATTATACTATGATTTACGTTAGTATAGTCGAATTAAACGAGAACGGTATAGACATAAGGCAAATTAAAGTATGTCGATAAATAATACATAGACCGTAGATTAGAAGCTGGCATTTGAAAATAAGAGGTAGTGATGCTTTATAAAATTAATAGAAACAGAACGGATTGGTATGTAATAAGATGCAGCATCTGCGATGCACTGTAAACAGTTCGTTTCACTCGACAGAGATCCAACATCGTATCTGGAGCATCCGGTCAATCTTTTCTAACACCAAGAGAAGAAGGGGCTCTTGTTCTGGAAGCGCTGCGTGAACGTGTCAGAAAATGAGAATAATCTCGGTGCTCCGTTCCCTTTGGCCCTGTAAAATGATCAAATCATCTTTTTACATCTTCGATCGCGTTACATCCGTATGTGTGGCTACATACTTTTCAACGATCACAGCAGGCATTTGGACCAGTTGCACGGGGCTTTTGGCATCCTTTAAAGCTTGTTGCAAGTTCAAGATCTGACCGCGCATCACGCTCATCTGCTTATCGAAATGGGGTCGATCAAAACCTTTGTCTTGCTACAAAAATTAATATTCCTCATTGACGTTAATCCGTATTGTTTAAACAACTGTCGTCGAATAGACTTACTTTAAATAAGTGATACAAATCGTCGCAAAGATCTTGTACAAAATTTTGATCCGAGAGCTGCGGTAACACGAGCTCCCGCGTTACATCGCTGAAAGGTTGTTTCGCTTGGCTTAACCAAGCCCAGTGATAAGGATAGGCACGCCACGAATCTGGGTGTTTGAAGGGAAACGCCAGACCATTGTCTATCGCGGCTATCTTTACTTCACCCTGTTCCGACCCATTTTTCCCATTACTGTTATCGTATTTAATTAACCAATTATCGTTACCTTTTAAAGAGATAATGATATATGTAAAATATAATTTGATTATCAATATAAAATTAAAATTCGGTCTTACGAATCGTTACCTCTGTCGGTATTCCTAATTATATAATCCAAGATAACTAAACGTTCGAATTGGAGTTGGAACTCTCTGCTGAGATGGGGCGACAGCGGTTCGCTCTCCCATCGCCTTAGCCAGTAATCGGCGTCCTTGTAACCGTCTACGAAAACTTGAAAAGAACCGACTTTCGGCGGCAAACCGACACGATTGAAATGGGAGCCCACCGTTGGAAACTGATCGACGATGACTTGTTTCATACGAGCCTTTTGACGGTCTAAGCGTGGGTAGTTAAATGTTTTACTGACAAGTTTAACTACTCTAGTGTTTGGAACTATCCCCAGGCTCAATTTACGGTCAACTAAACTTGCTCCTGCCTCGCTGAGATATCCCTGATTTGGAATCAGACAACTTCTTCCAAAACAGCAGGGACAACAAAGTTTGTGCATCCACTTCGTCCATTTCGGATTCAACCTTCCGTAAGGTTCTTCATCCTTTGGCTTGAAAACACCGATTATCTTCTGCAATGAACGTTTTTCCATTACGGAGACATCAACTCATCTGTTAGATCTCGATTTTTAAACAGGTATACCTTACCCCTGTGGGGTTTTTTACAAAGTAACTGCCACTGGAGCCTTGATATATCCTCTCAGGGAAGATTCCAATATCTATTGCAAATTCAGCCTGCCATACTAATTCCGAGAACTGCGGATCATCTGTAAAGTACAATATGGAAGCGTGAGCGTTCGAAACAATCTTTAAACCTGAATGTGTATAAAGGACAACGAACCAGGGAAACGATTGAAAATCACATCAAATTCCATACGACCAAGGAGAGGCTGGCTCTCCCGGTCAATTCCAGGGGAATCAATGGCTATGGCTTGCTCGTTGCTCAGGTTTGGAACGAATTCAACGTCTGGTATCAGTTCCGGGCACTCGTTGTTTGCCGGCAAGCAGTTGTTGGTTGTGATCGAGAGGTCTACCAGCGCATCGGTGTCGACCAAGGCAGGAGTACTGGTATTGTTCTGACTATGATATTCTCGATAAGGCACGTGTAATTGCCGCTGTTCGGAGTCGCTCATCACAACCGAATCTGCTGGTTGGTCGGCAGATTCTTTTATCACACCGGCCACTTATACAGATGGTTTATGACTAATAATCCGATTTATTTCCCCATATTCTATCTGTCTTGTCAATGACGCACACGATCGAATTCGTGTTTAACAAGTATTTTCACCATTACGAACACCGAAGTAACCATTGCGTCATTAAAGTAAACAAATATGAATAATACGGGATCAATTAATGTACGAGAGCAGCCATCCAATAAAGAAATATGTTTGCAACGTTTTCGATAACGTTCTACTACACGATCGCGACCAGTTAGGTAATGTAACTACGACTCGTCACAGTCGTCACAATCGTCACTCCAGTACACGATATCAGCTGATAGGATTAACGCCATACCTAATATTTCCAACACCACCTCGTGTACACGTAATTCATTCGATTCTGAACCTTCTGGTCTGACACATAGACAACCCTTGCACCGATGAAGAGACAGAGTGGCAGAGCGATACTCGCGCGTCTCTCACGGTGTCTCACCCCCTACCCCACCTAACCCTACGTTCCCTACTTTGTTGTAAACCGGCAAGTCTTCCGTCTTACCTCTCGATACAGTCTTTGTTACAAATTGTAAATGAACTGCTTGCAACTGCTTGTTTTGATGCCGTGAATACACATCGAAGTATTGAAACATGGTAAATTTAATAATTGCTCTATGTGAAACAAGTGTCGAAATATTACTTAATTCATCTATCGCACACTTTCGTTTCAGCTACCTCTATCATTGTTAAGAACAGCCCAGAATCATCCTATGGTATGTTTATACATATTTCTAGGATCCAAACAACAATTAAGACAGTGATTAATTCATCAAGTAATTTAATGTGTTCCCTAGCTAGTTGAATTAAAAAATGGAGAAACCTATAACGGACACTTGGTTAGCTGTGATAGCTGGATGAATATCAATCTCAGGGAAGTTATATGTACATCCAGGGTAAATAACTTAGAACTCTTCTACGTCTCTCCTGTTATACGTTACATTTCTTCGATACATAATTTTCATCTTTCGTATCATTTAGGATGGAGATAAATTTTGGAGAATGCCAGAATGTTACATTCGTGGTAGTACAATTAAGTATTTACGAATCCCTGACGAAGTTATAGACATGGTAAAAGAGGATGTACAAATGAAGTCCAGAGGACGTGGAGAGATGAAAGGGAGAGGACAAAATCAGCGAGGCCGTGGTAGCGGAAGAGGTATTACACTAACAAGAGATATATATACTTCCTTTGATAAGATGATTCATCGGAATGTACAAGCAACATGATACAATGATAATCATTGCACGTTATTATTACGGTCAAATTTATTATTTTTCTACTATTTGATATGTACTTCTTTGCAGGTACTTTTGGTCGTGGTGGAAGAGGTCCAACGGCTCTTGGACGAGGTGGTGGTAATCAAGGAGGAAACAAATCGCAAAATAAAGCTAGGATGAAATAAGATTTGTTTTAGATTGTACAGTAAGATATTTATGGAAGAAATAAATATAACTAAATACATGCGTTGTTTAAGGTGGTTCTTTCTACCACCGCCCAAACAAAGGAAACGAACATTAAGGAAATGCGAGTATAAATGCTGTTACATGAAATAACGAATCATAAAAAAAAAATATTTATTTCATTTACAAGGGATAGAAGACAGAACGTGTACTCTTATAAATCTATTTATACAGAAGATTCTTACTCATTAACCATGGAATAAAAATTAAATATATAATTTGTACAATAACATTGAACTGTTTATTGTAGTCCTTAGAAGAATAATGAATCAGCTATAATGATTTGATTACGATCATGTGTTCATAAGGTTTGTCAGATCATAGAAAATATGTATACATCAATTGTTTCGAAGTATGCGTTATGCTTAACGTAGATACATAATGAGAAATATATAGTGTACCGATTGGTTTCATGTGCCTGTAATAAGAAGCGTTATAAATATACTTATTGAAATGATAAATTCACATAAAATGAACTGATGTTACTTACATTACTGAATGTCAGAAATTGATAGTTTTCGAAAATGGAATTACGTTTATCGTCCTTCGACTGAAATAAGAGTGAACCGCATTAGAAAATGTAAACCACATGTTGCCTGTCATCAGTTTCATTTAAACTTACTGTACGAAGCTAAATCTATCTCGTCCGGTAATTCCGTAATGTTAACGTCAAATCGTTCTTGAACGTCGTTCAGAATCTTGGCATCGCTTTCGTCGCTGACTAAGGTAATTGCGAGCCCCTGTAAAAAATAAGTGATTACCAAAAATAGATACAGTAATTACTTAATTAAAGTATCGTGTAGTTATTTACCTTAGTGCCAAAACGACCGGCTCTAGCCACTCGATGCAGATACGTATCCGAATCTTCCGGCATGTCGTAGTTAAATACTATGTTTACACGTTCGATGTCCATACCTCGTCCAAATAAATTTGTGGCTACGAGGATTCGCTGAAAATCGCAATTACCATTTTTTATCTTATCTTACTTCAGTTTTGATTAATCAAATAAATAACGTGACAATTACTTTTTGGAAATCTTTGAACTGTTGGTACCTCGACAATCGTTCCTCCTGGGTCATACCTCTGTGTATACCGATCGCCGGGAAATTCTGTTCAGTCAGGAGTTGTGCCAACGCCATACATCTTTGTACAGATTTTACAAAGATAACAACCTGCCAAATAATACGAAAGTCAGACAAGAAAATATAATTTGTAGTCGTGTAGATGTTTAAGAGCAATATAAAAAGTAGTAAACGTATGATATGATTCAATGGAAACCTGAGGACAGACCTGATTGAATTCAAGTACATCGAGTAATTCAAACAGCTTCTTGTTCTTTTCGTTCTCTTTCAGTTTCACGTAATGCTGTTGTAGACCGTGCAACGTGAGCTTCGCCTCATCGTCCACATAGACTTCCATGGGCTGCGCAAAGAATGTTTTTTACAAGATTATCTATTTTACCTTAATGGTAAACACACCTTGATAATTTCTAGAGACAAATACAATTTTATAAGCCTAACGTACGTAAATACCAAACGAAACTCCAATTTGTATTGAAGTCACGACGGAAAAAAAAATGAATAAATTGACATTAGATGTAAATAAAAATTATAGAAACAAAATTTTGATATCTGTACGAAATGAAAGAATGATAAAAAAATGTTAACTATGAAGCAAGTGAAATGAGTTAGTGGAATATTTTTCTTTTATAAAAGTGTTCCAATTTCTCCCGCTTCCCTGATACGATGACATTTTATACCGAGCGATTATAAATGAAACTTGTTATTAAATGGTTTTGAAAACTTTTCTCGCTAGAGCTTTCATTCTTTTCTTTTGCACTTATTTGTCGATCGGATTAGTCATACTGGTTACATACGGTCCGGCGACTTCCATCTCTGGGTAGTGCCAACAACGAAAACTCAGCAGTCACCCCGACAGAGAACTAAGAAGGCGCACCCATGTTCGTGTGTGCCACACATCCGCTGGCCACTCGATGCCAAATCTCTTCTCCCGAATTCTGGTATATTTGAAATATATGTCCAGAATTGGCCTCGATCATCGTACGATGATTTGCTTGTATATATCACAAAAGTTTAATGCCCTCTAGGATATATACCATTCTTTTTTAAGGTCGCGATTTTGCTTTCGAGCAGAGGGCACGATCAAATTATTCGTTAACACTTCCATTGCTGTCCAATTTCACTCCTATTAATCGACCTCCACTAGTACTCGTTTGGCAAAATATTAAAATACAGTGGTTCTCGATTACATATTAAACGCGAACAAATTTCTAGATATATGCTAAACCCCGGTTTCCCAAATATCCTCTTGCATCTTCTTTCTTGTGCTCTTCTCTCTTCAGGTTGTCTTGACGTCTTCTTAGCCCCCCACCCGATTGAGAAACCGTTTTTTTCGATGCTGCTCTAACTGAACGAAAAATCTACCCCGTCCACCCCTTACAGTCGAGATATACAAATTCGTTTTTTCGCCCGACCCACATCCCGGCAGATACAACGTATCCCAACATTTGTGCAATGTTATCCCGCAGTGGACTACTTAAGAGATTTTAACATTGGAACTAGTTTCTGTTTTTTTAAGTATCGTCATCTTGATTGACTCGAGATACAACGTTAAACGACGATATCGTTTTCCCCTTGTTTTACGAGCAGATCATAGCCGTCCCGTGAACGGAGGAAAACTTTGGAGCAGCAACTCGTTACTTTCAAGTCGGATGTTTCGATCGAAATCCGAGAACATCGAGGGGCTTTTTTAAATTCTGTGTCACTCCATCAAAGTGTTGTCTAACTAGCCTAACCCGCGGGTGCGCCGTCAACGATATTTAGAGTATGGTCTGAGCTTTGTCCTGGGTATGAATACAGGGCCAACGAAGTAGGAGCAATCGAAGATCGAAGTGAAGAGGAAGATTTGTTAATTACATCTTGCATAAACTTTTTGCAGACGGGACGTATTTCCTTGGACAATGTAGCGCTGAACATCATCACTTGTTTGCCGTGCGGAGTGCTTCTAAATATTTCCTGTACGTCCCTGCGCATGTCTGTAAATTAATTAAAACACGTACGTGAGGAACCGGTCAACCAGAAAACTACGAAAGAGAGAAACGAATTCAAGTATACCTAATAGTTCGAGCATTTTGTCACACTCGTCGAGTATAAAGTGTTTCAAATGTTTCAGGTTCAATTTCTTATTTCGGACGAGAGCAAGAATGCGCCCCGGTGTACCCACAACGATATGAGGACACGTGTTCTTCAATACTTCTTCATCTTTCTGAATCGGTAGACCACCGAAAAATACTCCCACCTATTAACACACGTAAGACTTTGTAATGACCGTTCTAGTTCTCGCGAAAGACCATGTTTCAATAAATTCCTTCAGTGGTGAGTAGTGGTATAACAGATTCTCCATTATATTGTAAGATGCAGTTTGTTTCATCATACGAGAAAGCTTGCTACGATAGTTTATTATACTACATTTGTGATCAACTTACTTTCACATGAGGCATGTATTTGCTGAATCTTTCATATTCCTTGCTGATTTGGAAAGCAAGTTCTCTCGTGTGGCACATGACGAGAACATAAACTTGATTGTTTTCCGTTAATTCTAACTGCTGCAGTGTTGCTAATACGAACACCGCCGTCTTTCCCATACCAGACTTTGCCTGGCACAAGATGTCCATACCAAGTACTGCTTGAGGAATACATTCGTGTTGCACTGTAAATGATATTATCAATTAATATCTCTTCGAAGGAAATCGTCACAAATTATTTTATGTGATCAATGATCAGATAAGATAAATCATTCATGTACAATCTGTTGTCCCTATCTCATATCATCACCATGTACACTTAAACTTAGAAGCCTCTCGTTTCGACGTAGTAATCTTACCTTCGGAAGGGTGTTCAAAACCGCAGTCAATGATCGCACGTAGTATTTCAGGTTTAAGAAGAAAATCCCGAAATCCACTGCTGTGAATAGATACATATGTGCCCTTTACTTCTTTTTTGGCAGGAGCATCTCTGCTTCCATCGACCAACTGCTCGGTCTGTTCCTCATCTTCGTAATCCAAAAGGTCATCATTATCCGCCATCGTTAATTGGATATTTATTAAACTATTACTGTAATGAAAAAGAAATAATGTTGTATAATGAAAATAAAATATATGGAAGACCTACAATAAATACAAAGAGTTTTCTTTCAGCGGTGAGTGGTGATATAAGAGTGTCTCCATTATTTTGTAGGATCTCTTGTATTTATTTCATCATACGAAAACTCGTTACATACAAATTTGTGCATTACACAGAATCTGCTTTAACGCGCCTGCTTATGGCAATAACGATTTTTGTACAACCGCAAATATACCTGATATACCCGCCATTTTAGCGACGCTACACCATTTAGATTTACACAGAGAGAAGTGAACGATGTAAAATGAGACAATAAAAAAGTCATCGTACATCAATTAAAAAATGTAAAAAAGTAAACGCCTGTTTATCACTGATCATATTTATTGTACGTTTACTCAGTCTACAAACTCTTTCACGTTTTCGTCTACGGTTACGAGAAATACTCACGCGTTACTTAATTCTTACATATACAGTGCGATAATGGCAAAACTATTACGGTTGAACGAAATTTAAGAATATTCCTTGTGTGGCTGGTCATGTTATACGGATGGATCGAATTCGTCTGACTAATTAAACGTGGATTAAAAACTTCTGCCACTTACCTCCGGGCTTCACCGGACACACTTTCACGAACTGTAACAGACGATGCTACTAGAACAGAAGAAATGAAGCGTTGTTGCGCAGTGACACGGCGGCACTATGGCAGCTGTCTTCCGGAAGATCCGTGGCGCCAACTATTTACCGTTATATTCAAAAGGATCAACGTTCTAATGATGAATTTGATAATAAGATAGTTCCATTCTTTCAAAATCTCGAAAAAAAATTTTTCTTGGAATCTCGGAAAATGATATCAAACAAAAGTTGTAGGTACTGCTATTACCTGCAAAGAAGGCGTACAATTTTTGTCTATCTCGAATACTTCAAGACTAATCGATTAATTATATCGTTCATCGCAGTATTTCATCGTCCAGCGAAGGAAGGTGTTAATCGGGCACTGTTTAAATATGGTAAAGTTTATTTAATAACATCACAGATACAATAATTATGTACACAATTGTTGGAGAAAATGTTTAAGCCCGGTGGTTAAACACTTTCAACTATCTCATTGTCAATGTAAACACTGAAGTACTAGGTTTCAGATAAAGGTGCTCCGTAAGGGCGGACATTTGACAGTTTCGAAATAGAAACTTCGATCCTCGAAATCGTACTGCAGTCTAGAATTACGATTTTATTCGAGACACCAGCGTACACTGCTATTACACACCGTGTTTTCCTTTTCTCTCTCTCCTCCTTTGCTAATCATTAATATGCAATTAGCAGTCGTCTGTTCGGTACTCCTATTACGAGTTGTCGTTATTATTGTCCTCCGACGAAGACAATTTATCAAACACATAAAGTTTCAAGTGAGATCCATTTGTTTGGTTTTACCATTTGCGAGGCACATGGATTGAGCTCGGGCATAGAGGAAGTTGAATCTCTTAGTGGCAATGTTACTTCTATCAGAGAATCGGTAGGTGAGGGAGGAAGCACCACTTTTTCGGGAGCATTTTGAATAAATATTACTCTGAAAAACAAGTCTGGTTGGTGGTCATTGTAGAAAAGTAATTGTCATCGACACGGTATTAACTATCATCGGAATTGTTACGGACCTGTTGAATGTTCGCCACTTTCTGCATAGTGTAACGTATATCTTGCCCTGCATGTACATAAAAACTAAGCCTCCTGTAGAACCGATTACGACGACTATTAATTTAGTCCAAAAAGACCAGTCCACGTATCCGCGTCGAACTTCTTCCATCGATCTCTCGACCAGTACGTACAACGACCAAGCCACGCAGAGCGCGGCCAGTGTATGAAATATGACCATTACCCATAATTTACGAACTTCCAGGGTAGACATTTCGAGTTTCTCCCACTAAAAATTCATCGTGTTCACTTGATCTTCAAACAAGTCGATACGATCGGTAACGAATAAAAGTTTATAATACCTCGCAAAATGGTTTCGTCTTGGCATGCATAATAAATGTGAATTTACACAATTCACAAGCACGCGTGTCCGAAGCTTTTATCCATTGTTGGAGGCAAGCCTGATGCACGTAACGTAAACTACCACTGCAGTAACAGGGTGCCAAGAGAGGAGCACCCTCCTCACCCTCGCAATGGCATATTCTGTCGTTAAAAAGAAAACAGTATCTTTTATAAACGATGCACATAAATTTTTAATGTTGACGATCGTCGGTCAGATTTACCTGCAGATATCATGATTGCTGGAAGATAATGTGCTCACCGATGAGTGACAATGATCTGGTATGATAGTAACTACTGTTGCATAAGTTGATTCCTAAAAAATGCATGTTTCATTGGTACCGGGCGTAGAACGATAATTGATCCGAGACTTACGAGAAATTCGAGATACGAATGGATATATAGGAATAGAATTAAAACGTGCGTTACCCTTGGCGTCCATTCTGGTAAGCCTTCGCCACCAGCAGGGCTATTGTTATTGGAAGGATCAAGCGACAGAGGTGGTTGCCGGTCAGGCGGATTAACATTGATCTGATGAACCGGCATCACTCTCTGACCTCAGCAAAGATGTGATCAGTAATAAACAACATTAAACAAACACATCTTAATGAGTGTTCGATGATCGTTTTCCATGGGTATCATGTTTAAGGAGAAATTAATAGTTACTTAGATAAAACGTTTGTGTGCCATTATGTTTAATATTTAACTTCCTAAACACCTGAAATTATAGCACACTTGAAAAAGATTACACCGAAGTACATACATTATTGTTTCCACGAACATATTTACTTGTACAATGCCCCGATATTTGACTAGATTATTATTAAGAAAACATGACCAGATATACAACAGTTAATTCTTACAAAAGTTATTAAACGAATAAACATTTATTGACATCGACTACCTGTCCACAATCGTTAATATGCTCTGCTTGAGATATCAAACGTAAAAAGCAAACGAGATAAATGTTAATTCGGTCGTCGTATAAATGTCAGTGGTACGATATACAAACTATGTTGTAACGGCGATATGCAGAAAGTATTAGAAGAGTACTGCTATCGGTACTGTGCATTGTGCACACGAACGACTGCATAAATAAATGCAACACTTGCTACGACGCTACGAGAATTATTCGACAGAAGGAAAACAATACATTGGCGTCACATACATCTCATTTGCGTGGAAATCACGGTGCAGTATCGGTAAAGCTTTTATTCGGTAACGATGAATTTTCAAACGCACTCTCTCTATCTTCGACCGAGCCCGAACGATCGGCTGATGCTTAATAAATAAACGAATCTCTCGGTGGTATCGCGACGGAGATTTGTCAGAGAGAAGGAGCAGGAGGCCGAGTCGATGTCGAGTCGAAATCTGATTTTGACACTTCGTCTTGAGTCAATGACACGCTATCGCTATACTATAGAAAACTCGTATTCACTGCGATAAATTAATTAAGTCGCACGGCTTGACGTCTTCAGAATTCGTTGCGCCGTTAATTTATCACCGTCCACGATTTGAACACGCGCGACGAACCGCATCAGTATTCAAAAATACCACGAATACCGACTTCATTACAAATCGTAATCTATTCTCCATAACAGACCGTGCTGTATCTCATATTCGTTTCTCTGATCCGCCGCCATAACGCGGACGACGTAGGCGTGTCGTGTGCACAAGATCCATGGATCCAACCAATCCGACGTTCCAAAGTAACATCGACTATCGTTGTATCTGCGCCAGTTTTCAATTCAAATTTTTCATGTGCGACAGAAGCAAACGACCAAAAAGTTACGATACTGTTCCGTGGAAATGTTTATTTGCTTCCGTTACTCATCATCTCATCTCCTTTGAATAGTCAGTATCATTTTTCAAGTTGCTAATTCGTTTGCGTACTGTTAATCATGCTCGCGTCTTAAACTTCAATCGGAAGCAATTTTGGTCTCACTACTTTCCCTCGGTTTAGCGTAAATGTTTTATGTGGCAGGGAAGAAACGTTTTCTTCTTTAACATACTTTTAATGTATACATGTGTATATAATAACTATAAACTATTATAAAAATACGTAAAATACATAATGATTTTAGTACTATAATACTTTTCAAAAATTTCTTGAGCATAAATTATAATAAGAGACATGCAACCTCGAATCAGCTAGATGTAACAATTAGAATTTTAATCATATATGTATATGTATATATACATACACAAAAATTATATAAAAGATACATGTAATAGGCACTTTACGTATCATCACATTGTATATGTATAAATGTACGAAAATAGATATGACGTACATAGTATTTATAAAACTATATATAAAATATGTGTTAGATTATAACACAATTTTGCTTTTATAGAAATGTAAATCAAATTATTCTTACGTATCTCTTTAGGATATAATTTTCAAGAGCACTTTCATGTATTTAAGATCACTTGTACGGTAAATGAAACTTTTCAAAGAATAACAATAATAACAATAAAATAACAAGATTGAATTTCTTCGAGTCCAATAAGAATATCATTCGTATTTACTTAGGAAGATATTAGATTTCAGTCTTTCACTCATTGCCATTTATTATTATCATTGAGTGAACCATTTTTCAATCGCAATTCGTATAAAAAGACGATTTGATAATCTTCAAATTCATATAAAATGGACGGTTAAATTTGAATACTTGACAAACGAATATTATACGTACATCTAGTAAACTCTTGAACTCCTTATATACAATGGTACTTGATTAGGCGTACCGTTAATGGTACGCGTTATCTTTGGTTACTTATTTTGAAAAGCCAGATATCATCATTTAATGAGAGTCTCGGCTACTTTTGTTACGATTACGCAGTAACGAAGCATCCAACAGAGAGTAAGTACCAGGTTCGAATACTGGGGGGTACTCGAGACCAGGATAATCAGGCGGCGGTGATGTGGGTGGTGGTATATAGGGTAACGTCGGAGGCATTAGCGAATTTCTACCCGTGTTTCCATGTCCTTTCTGACAGAAGGGATGAGTTGTACTGTTCTAAAAAATAAGGTTCTATCGGTGTGTCGAAAAGCTTGCCACGGAAATTATTAGATAGGATACGTACTGTCAAATTCGGATTACACGGCGACGGTGTGTCCGGACTCCAGTCACTGACAGAACTAACCGAACTGAAACTTTGGCTCAGGGTCTGGGGACTGTTGCCGCTGAAAGTACTGACGGACTGACTGATCCCGCTATCACCTGGACTTTGACTATTCGATCGACTCGGTAATCGTGACTGATTGTAACATTTTTCTCTGAACAAGGCTCTGTGCAGTCTTGGCGATCCTATACAATTATCCAAGTTCATTTATACATTTCGTAGAAACGTGAAATGAATAGATGAGAGTGTCTATTTACCCAATATAGTTTTCTGTGCTTCCTTAGGTAAATCGAGGGTAGTCGGTTTTTGTTGGGATTTATTGCCAAAGAAATTCTTCAATCGATTCGTCTTCTGCACCTGCTCGCTTTTATCCAAGTGCATTTCAAATGCAGCTGTCATTCCTTCCTGTTCGAACGGGGAAGAAGGTATAGGAGGTGGTTGGTACTGTGCTACGTTTTTCAAACGAGTCTTCTCGTAATTAATATCCTTTTTATCGGTCCGTCGTAAAGAGTCTAGCCAATGCTTGTCCGAAGGAACGTGATCGCGACGACTCGTCAGGTTGAAGCTTCCTTTCCGACTGACGGACGCGTCTCTTCTTGCGCGTTGTAGAGTTTCGTAAACGTGAAACGTAAGATCGTTGCTGGATCCGGAGGAACCTAGTTAAGAAAAATATACAATTATACACTTATTTACGTACTGTTATAGTACTTGAGTCATGCAACGCGTAAGATGTATCTACCGTCGTTTCGTACGAGTCGCCTTGATACCGGTTTCATGTCCTCAGGTAAATGATTGATATTTTTAGGGAAGTAGTAATCGTAAGGTCTAGAAATGTCATGATTGCTTGAAGATTGTATTTGGCTCGTGTAATTACTATTATATTCACTCACGCTCAATTGTCTGTCGGATATTTCGACAATATCTGGTTTGCTGTGCGGCAAACAATTAGATTGCTTTTGGTCGCTCGCGACAGTTTTGCATTGAGACGGATTCAACGACTTCGTTTGCTGAGAATTTAATAGGTCTACAGGTTTCTTTTTGTTACTGATATAACAGAATTCGTTTGATTTCTTGTGGCATGAACTGTGTTTCGATGATTCGGCTTTATGCTCGTTTCTCTCCGAATTCATATCACTGCCGGACTGTCGCGTCGCATGAAAATTATCGGTACTCCGTGAATAACCGTATAAGGCAGTATTGTTTATCATCTCATCGTTGTTTTTACTTCGACCATAAACGTCGCTATTGAAACTTCCGTCAATGGCAGGCCGGAATTGTTCGTTGACCGTATCGTTGTCGTGAAAGTTTCTATGTTGGACGTGAACGTGATCGCTGGTCAAAGGCGTGATTCGTGGAGACGCCGGTCTAGTCGACGCTCTTGCGATCTGTCTTTGCTCTTCTTGTTGCGACAGCATGAACTCCTCTAGCGTAATAAAACCCTGAAGCTCTTCGGGTCTCCTATTTCTGCTATTGACACACCTAAATGTTAAACGCTGTTTCATTCACTTCTTTGTACGTTCGGACGATAAAAGAAAGACTGACGCTACTAATTTACTAAGGATAAAGGAAGATAGTAAAAACGAGGAAAGAGACATGCACAAAATATATACATATAAAATAAATTCAATCGATTTACTTTTCTTTAGTTATTTTATTATGAAACTTTTCGGACAACAATCTTTTATTAAAAATCTATTTCCACGTTCACCATCCGAAAGACGAGGCAAGTGATAAGAGTTCATGTTTAGTGAAACTTGTAAGAATGTAAAAATTAGTATTAGCTGTACGGCATGCAAGTAAAGACTGTTACCTGTCTGTGGTACGTCTGTAATCACCCATGTCTTGAGTACTGTTCGACATATCGGTAGCGCTATGAGATGCACACAATCCGTAAAACGTGCTTCCCGCGATCGTCATTTGTAGATCCGGTGAACTTGGAACTGATTCTTGTTTTCTAAGAAAACAATTCACGCTGCATATAGACTACGACCGAGACGACAGTTGAGCGTAATTAAATAATCTCACTTGTTGGGCGTGGACGAGGGAATGACTCTTCTGTAGCTCCGAAATTGTGCAGTTGGTACAGGTACATTGTGATTCCTCGTACCAAGGAACTTCAAGTATTTTCTGTCTAAGCTAGCACCACTGATTTCGTGATCCTTGTACGAAGATGAATCCTTCCGAACGACCTTCTTCAACGATCCGAACGATTTCTCGAAGTTCGGCTTGTACTCCGGCGTGGTCTTAGGTTTACTCTTTTGTTCGCCGTCGCTCTCGTCGGTTTCGCTGAAAAGCGCACTGTTCCGACTATGGCCATCCGCGCCTAGCGTTGCCTTGTTAATCGCGTCTACCCACAGGGCAAGAGAATCTTCCGTGTCCGCCGCGAAATAGAACACCGTCCCCGTATGATAAACTTTGAACGCATATTTCCTTGATTTCACCTCGGCTGCTCGCGACACGGTAAATCCCGTTAAAGATATTAGACAATCTGCTTTGGTGCTGTTCTGATTTTTGAACCTATATTCAAACGTAAAGATAAGTGCACGTTTTTTGTAAAATACGTCACGTTAAGGATGTATTGGCTATACAGTCAATCCCAAAAGTTTATGCACTTTAGAAACGCATTTTTTGAAAAGAAATCAGACGTCGGAAGAACATTGCTAATAATAAACAACAAAAAAAAAATTTTCGATTTTTCCGAGATTTTTCTAAGGGGTACCC
>NW_017179105.1:3334737-3369363 GCF_001652005.2 Ceratina calcarata
GCACATAGCTATTTATTATTAGCATTATTCTTCCGACGTCTGATTTCTGTTTAATTATAGGAAATGTGTTTTTCTAAGGTACATAAACTTTTGGGATTGACCGTATAGCCAATACATCCTTAATAAATGTTTAGTTAACGAACCTGTACAGAGAAGAACACTTTAAAATGAACCAAGCTTTTGCCCAAGCACCGCCGGCGCCTCGCGTGCGATACGTCAACCATCCTTCCAGATCACCGGGCCCTATATCTTTAACGGAAATGTTCCTCTTTTCTGAACAAACAAGGATGAAATGCAGTCTTTTTTCTGACTGTAATGAAATGTACCGATTCAATGACCAGTACGTTTTCACTACTTACTCGCAAATAGCATGCTCCGTTTCCTATTACTTCTGGGACTGTTACTGGAAGATTTGCTTAAACTTCCGTGCAATCCGATACTTCGTGCTACCATCATAGCTTTGTTAACTACGCCTCTTTCGGAAGTTTTTTCTTTATCAGATACTTTGGACTTGTGATCTTGAAACTGCTTGGAAGAGCACGAACCATCCGGGGAATCCGTGGCTCGGTAATACGACTCGGCATTGTGGTATTCCACCAAGTTACTATAAGTAGACTTCTCGGATTCATATTTATCACAGACAGATTTGTTTTCTTTAATTTGCTTATCATTGTATTCTAAGCAAGATGAATCTAAGTTCGAACTAGATCCGCGCTCGCTGTCTAAGCCGTTCGCGTCGTCGATAAATTCTAAGTTCTCCGTAAAACTATTACAAGCAAGAAAGTAATCCTGATGATCTACATTAGTTTTGATATGATTTTCCGTGTAATATTCCGCTCGCTTTGACTCTTTCCTGGCGGTAGGCTTCTCCGGTGCATAGAATTTCTCTTGATCGTCGTATATCTTCGAGGTATTATTTATAGGCGAAGAGTTGACCGTTAACTTCGAATAATATTTACGCGGAGGTGGATCGGGGGGTGTTAAATGAGGTTTGGTCTCCAGCTTCTTGCTGGATTCAGGTTTCTGTAGTTCCATATACTTGCAGGATTGCATCGGGTTCCCCTGGTTGATCGGATCCTCGGCTTTTGTGTCATCATTCTGTGCTTGACAAATCCGAATTTGAGGAATGTTTCGAGTAGTACTTTGCGCATCATTTTCAATAGAATCCGCATCGTTCTTTGACCGCGCTTGTTCTTGCCCGTATATTCTCTCTTTCGCTGGTACATTCAATTTTTTCTCTGTCAACTTCGTATGTCTTGTAGAACCGCCAGCATTAAAAGTCTGTAATATCCTTTCAAATTTGTTCAGACTCAAGTCATTTTCGCTATCGTCCTGCACGCAATCTTCATTCGTTTCATTAGTCGAATTGTTTACTGAATTTTTAACGCTATGCTCTTTTGATACACGTTCCGTATCAATTGTTAAATTATTCGTCGCGTTTTTCTTTTCGTATTTACTTATATTATTAACGCATTCGTTATTGCTTTGGTTTTCTTCCATACTGAGCTTCTGATCCGCATCCGTCGTCTTGCATAAAGAAGTTCCAAGCAATTCTGGATGCTTAGACGATTGTTTCTCCTCGTCATCTGGCACCGTGTGGTTGTCAGTAACTTTAATATCGGGATTCCCTTGAGTAGTTTGTTTCTTACCAGCAGCGTCCCTTGATCTTTGCTGGTCAGCGGAAGTCGGCTGATCATCAGTCTTAGTAGATACATTGCTTACGTTATTCGCGGACGAATCTAACATACAAAACAACTTCTGCCTCCTGTCTTCAATATTGTCAGCGTCCATCGAATCGTACGCTGGCGTACTGTAACTCTTGTCTAATCTTCCTCGCTCCTTACATATATTACGCTCGTTATTCTTACTATTACTATGTTTATTCCTAATAAAATTGTTGCACTCATCTAAAGGCACGCTCGTATCACTCAGCTCATTTTTAATGGTAACATTAGCGAACGATTGGCTAACAGTATTTACAGTACTAGTAGTTAACTCAGAATTTGAAGTAGTTCTGTATTCATCTTTCTTCTCGTACGTTACACTGGCCGTATTGTCTACTTGAGGAACATCAGTTTTTGTAGTTCTATCTTGAAACTGCACTCTCTTATCGTCGGTCTGTCCGTCGCTTCTTTTCTTTCTCTTACTCTGTTCCACGCTAACACACGTTTGCGATCGGATATTCGTTTGTACGTTGTCTAAACCGTGAGCACAAGACGCAGCTTTGTCCCGCAGCTGCGAAGTAGTATTGTGCTCTTGTTTCAGCTCTTTCCAAAATTGTTCTATGTCAATCCCATGCTTGGTAGTAGGACTAGCACCAGTTATAGTAGCTCGTCTTTGGACCGAGCTCCTTGGCTTCGTCGAGTACAATCGAATGGACAACGGTGGTTCCGTTTCACTGTCAGAATCGCTACTATCTATTATCATTGTATCTAAAATACTTGCCGGTTCTGGACTCGGATTCTTTGGCCTACACAAATTTAAACACTGGTTTAATAAGGTTCCTCTCCCTTAAAAACAACTCGATTTGAATTTTAACACACCTTGGTAGCGGCACCGTGAAATCTGGTATAGTTAATAATTCTGGCCTAGGCGATGGAAGATTGTGTTGCCATCGTGTCGTATAAGAGATCTTTTTATTGCTCGGGAGTCGGTACGGTTTTATGTAAATTTGTCCATAGATTTTAGTGTGCCTCGGCCTACGTTTCAGAGTTAGCAATATCTCCGCAGGACTTTCACGGAACAGTCCCAAAAGGTTCTTTCGTTCCCACCCAACCACTGTTTGATAGTTCACCTACGATACGGTTTAGTTAAACGAAATAGAATTGTGTATCGAAAATTAATAGAAACTACCTGAACAATCTCGTCTCCCTCTTCCATTTTGCCGCACTGATGTGCAGCTGATCCGAATTTTATTTCAGCAATTTGATGAGCACCATGGAATGATGGTAAAATATAGAATCCCTACGAAAGCAACAATTGTCCGTATGAAAATGACGTTTTCGTAACAGCGTAGGATGTAGCATTTATCTCAACAGGAAGTCAAAGTTGTGTTTTATCTCGAAAGGATGTAGCAGATAATTTTTCTGACAATGATTACGAGTTTACGTTCGGGTCGAACTAATATTGTAAAATATGGAAGCTTACCAAGTCATCTCCTGGTTTTTTTTTCAGCGTGGCCAAATCTAAAGTAGCTGGTTGCAATATCATAGGGTCCGCGATATCCTGTATTATGTAATCCGCCAATTTTCCTAATTGCCCGCAGATCGTTCTAATTTCTTCTATAGGCTTCTCCGCGAATCTGTCTCTTTGTGCGCATGTAGCCATCTCCAAAGCTAGTTTCATTAATTCAGCTTTCTTATCGTTATACTCCAATTGCCCGCTAAACGGAGGTCGATCGAGCCATCTAACCAGCGGCTTCACAGCCGTTATAACAGATGCTACGTCAGACAATGTCTGAGTAGTTACAGGTTTGGAATCTGTCTGGCGAGACAATTCATTTTGCAAACTATGAGCTTGACAGGACAATCGTAACGCCAATAATTGTAAATTCTCTCTATCGAGTTCATAATGAAAATTCCTCAAATATTCTACAGCCTCGAGTATAATTTCTTGATGACCAAGTTTCAGTACTCCAAGGTATTCTAAGTCTTCGGGTCTCAAGCTTAATAACTGCTGCCCGTTTACACCATGATTCGTAAAACTATGCACGTAAGGAAGCACAGAATTGTCCAAACCTGAAGTACAATTGAAAAATTTTGTTATGCGAAATCACCCTCCTCAATAACTATATTGTCACCGAGGCATTAGAAAAAGTATTAAAGAATGGGAAGAAAGAGATGTTTCGTTACTGTGTTCGTGATAATTTCATTCAGTTTGAAATTCATACAAGGGCAATTGTCATTTAAATCGTGAATTACATGCAAATGAAATGACTTAAATGGCAAGTGAAATAATGCAGATAGTGTGATTACAATTAAATGCGTTCTTGGAAATAATATATATGTATACGTCGCTTACGAATTATACGATTCTGATTGTTGCAGATAATTGAAACAAATGAATACTGTTTTAAGTTGAAGTGTACGATGAAAAGCGAAGGTGGAGAGGCGAGGCAAGTGATGAGACGAAGTGATCCAAGAGGATTTTCACACGCAAATTTTCACGGTACATCTCTTTGCAGATAAAAGGTATTCACGATTTCTCGCGACGCCTCGAGAAAAGCACTTGATCTCTCCAAAAGAGACACGAATTTTCCGCACCTTTTAACCACTCGCATACTTGCTCAGTTTTCCATTCAGCGACATTTACATACGCCATGGCCCGATCACGTATTTAATTCACAAAATCCTTTATTGCTGAAGATATTCTGTTCTGGTTAATAGTCGGGCTCTGCTCGTCCTCGGTCGTGTTGTTCCAATTTCCAGGCTGCCCGTCGATAACTACTACATGTTACTACAGAGCCAAATGACAGCGACTATACTTAAGTATGCCGACTGCTGAGTATACCATGCGAGACAATGTATTATTTTTCTTTTCTGCTTTGTAAGATTGTAATCCTTTATTACGATTTCCATTTCGTTCACTTTATCAATAAATTATGATGTGAAATCTTACGACCTGTTTACTTAATTAAATGCCTTCCTTTTTCTTAAACAATTTATGGTTCTCTAACGATCGACCATTATGTGACGTCGTCAAGAGATCGAAAGAATTGATCTTTGATCTAGTACTTATTGTATTTAATTATTATTGAAATAGGTTCCTCTCATATTCCGACCAGATAAAAATAATTTGTCTAGACTCCCAAAGAGTATGTTGAATCAATGTTTCTCGCATTTAGCAGACTCATGAATAATAGTTTGATGAAATTGTAGCTCATATATTTATTCCACGTACATTTTATTGAAATGCAATAAGGTAGAACTTAAAATAAGATTTATACATAGATTATGTACACGTTACGCATAGATAAACCTATCTTTTATAGACTAAATTCGTTATGTACAACATATAAGGCAAATGCTTAATTGTATGAATCGAAAGCTTTACTTTCCAGTGAAAAACTTTAAATACACGATGATGCCGAGTATAGCTACTTCTAACATTATAATCAGTATCAGTACAAACTTATTCATTAGAACTCTTCGTCGCATAAGATTCAATATCTTTCTTGTTTTGTTTAATTCCTCATCTGTCTGAGACAGCCTCCTCTTGACTCGCAATAATTGTTCCCTTTGCCCACTCAATTCAGTGATCACCTCTGTTCCTATTTGCTCGCTCTCAATAATAACTGCTTGAGATCTGGCAATGGATTGGGAGGTTCGTTCCAATGTAGCGTTCCCTTCCAGCAACAACTGACGATGTTCATCGTCCCAATTGATTCCGACATTCATCGTGACAATATTGACAGATATATTCACGAAGAAAAGAACGAGATTCCTTTATACCACAAGGTCCATCATGATATCTACAAATTCTGTTTGATTAACTGAAACAGTAAATGTGATTTTATTTATAAGAATACGAAATCGCACTTAAAGGTAAAATCCTTTTACTAGCATCGTCTTGATCTGTATCGAATTCTGTGATCATAAGCTCCATCTCCTCGTTAGTCAAATTGCAATTTAGCTTTTGATTAAGCTCTTGTAAGTCTCCTAATGTTATCTTGCCATTCGCGTCGTTTGCAAATAATTTAAAGGCATATTTAATTTCATCGAAGGGATTTCGCTTGTTTAACTTTTCCGACACTATGAAAATTTAAGATTAGCTATACGTAAGAATACGCATATTCTTTGAAACACACCAACGTAGTTAAAATCATCGAAGGAAATCTTATTGGAATTGTACTTATCGTACATTCGTATCACAGATAAAACGTAAGACTTTTTTACTTCGAGACCCAGAGCTCTCAAAGCAGCTTTCATTTCATTGTAATCTAAATAACCGTCAGCATCGCTGTCCATTAAACAGAACGATTCTTTCAGACGTTTCTTTATACCATTCGTCAAACTGTTTTTTACGACGTTTGACATTTTGAAGATAACTAATGAGGATCAAAGCGTTATACCTTTTAATTGTTTCTTAGGATAGATAAATTCCGATGAAATGATTCACTTTTTTCGCTGTCAAAGATTATATACAACTTCATTTAAAACATATACTTGTTTTACATGGATATATGTTGCACTTTATGAAGTTTGTGTACGGATACTTCTTTATGTAGAGATAATAAATCATTCCTTTCGTGTATTGTGAAAACTATAATATATGCTCACCTATATATCGAAAATTATTATTGTTGTTGATGTTGATATTGCTAAGCTCTGAAGTTATACTCAGCGGAATCAAGTTATCCAACATGTGTACTCGAAACTTGCTCGAAACTAGCGGTAGTTTCCTGTCTATAAGAATTTTCTGTGTTGTGGTCGTATTTTCGCGTTTATTCCGTTCACGCACGTTTACTTCTGTTTAATACGTACAAAACTGTTTGTAAAATGTGTTAATAAACGTAAACTACTGATCTTTTAACGTAAATTTTTTGAGAAAGGCATCGAAAGAGATGCCAGCTCAAGAGGTGGCTGTTCTTCAGCCTCCGAGCAATGAAACTAACGAGGAAAACGGTAATAACAATGCACCGTCGTCCCAACCAATTGTTGGGATCATTTATCCACCGCCAGAAGTTAGAAGTATCCTTTAACGATAATAAAGCTAATTAAAAATAATCAGGAGGAAGTAGTTTTCTTTAATGCGGTATAATAGACATCGTTGACAAGACAGCGAGTTTCGTTGCGAGGAATGGACCCGAATTCGAGTCCAGAATCAGGCAGAATGAGCTTGGGAATCCAAAGTTCAATTTCCTCAATTTTGGAGATCCGTACCATGCATATTATCAGCACAAAGTGAAAGAGTTTAAAGAGGGAAAAGGACTAGAGCCTAATAGTAATTCGATACTTAATCAAGGAAAGGGTATTAATTTGGCTGCACATCAAAAGCAGCAAGAGATATTGAAGCAGGTGGAACAGCAGTTTGTTCCTAAGGATCCTCCTGCCAATTTTGAGTTTATAGCAGATCCACCGTCGATATCAGCTTTGGACTTGGACATTCTCAAACTGACTGCACAATTCGCTGCCCGAAATGGAAGACAATTTTTAACTAATTTAATGACGAGGGAGCAAAGAAATTTTCAATTCGATTTCTTGAGACCACAACATTCTCTGTTCCAATATTTCATAAAGCTATTGGAGCAGTATACTAAGGTTTTGATCCCCCCGAATGGTTTACTTCCTCGACTTAAAGATGAAGCTTCTAACATGGATAAAATCTTGGAGCAAGTCAAATACAGAGCCGAGTGGCTCAAGTATCAGGAAGCTCAAAGACGTAAGGAGGAAGAGGAATTGGAAAGAGAGAGGGTAGCTTATGCCCAGATAGATTGGCATGATTTTGTAGTAGTGGAGACGGTGGATTATCAGCAATTTGAAGTTGGCAATTTTCCTGCTCCAACCACTCCCGACGAGGTCGGAGCTCGCGTTCTCATGCAGGAGAGAATAGAAGAAGGGGAAGATGTGGAAATGCAGATAGACAGTGATGGGGACGACGACGTTCAAAGTCGTAACGAGGGAGAAAAAGATCGCGCTAAAGACAATAATCAAGTTCAGGACATGGAAGAAGATTCAAGCGAGGAGGATGACGTTTCTCCTCCGGGCGACTCCCATAAATCGAAGGATTCCAAGCCGAGGGATAGCATTCAGCCACCACCGTTGCCTCCGACTCCAGGAAACGTGGTGGTCAAGAAAGGCTACGATCCTAAGCAACATGCCACAAAGACGACTAGACCGGTTCCTCCGGACGAGTATCTGATCTCTCCTATAACCGGAGAGAAGATACCGGCTAACAAAGTCCAAGAGCACATGAGAATCGGTCTCCTAGATCCAAGATGGGTGGAGCAGAGAGACAAACATTTGGACAAATTAGCTCAAGAAACTGTATTTGCGCCTGGAACAGCCATCGAAGCCAGCTTGAAACAATTGGCTGAGAGAAGAACCGATATTTTCGGAGTCGGGGACGAGGAAACAGCTATCGGAAAGAAGATTGGAGAGGAAGATAAGAAGAAGGACGATAAAGTCACTTGGGACGGTCATACTTCGAGCGTGGAAGCGGCTACCCGCGCCGCTCGAGCTAATATAACTTTGGAAGAACAGATCCACCAGATTCACAAAGTAAAGGGGCTTCTTCCGGATGAGGAAAAGGAAAAGATAGGTCCTAAGCCGGCTAACAGAGCGGCTGAGGCCTTTAACATGGCTGCAGCTGCGGCTAAACCCCAGGCAACTTTGAAAGCTCCTCCAAAGCCTCCTGCCCCGAAACCAGTTCCCGTTCCTACACAACCTCCACCGCCTCCCACCATGGGAATGCCTACTATGGGTCAAGCTATGGGACAAGCTATGGGGCAGACCATGGGCATTCCTCAATCGATGATGCCTCAAGCGCCCATGATGATGATGGCGCCTATGCCGACCATCAGACCGCCACCGTTAATGACACCGGCGATGTCTCCGTTTATGCCAACTCCACCTCCCATGCAGCCACCAATGGCTTCGGCCATTGGATTGAAACACACGGCTGAACCCATGGAAGAAGAGCCACAAACGAAGAAACTAAGAACGGAGGATTCATTGATACCCGAACAACAGTTCTTAGCTAGAAACAAGGGTCCGGTTCAACTAAACATCGCGGTTCCATTGATGACAGAGAAAGCCGAATGGAAACTGAATGGGCAGACGTTAAATATCACTTTACAATTAAGCGACACAGTGGGTACGATGAAAGCTCTGATTCACGAGCAGACGGGAATGCCGCCCGGGAAACAGAAACTTCAGTACGAGGGAATGTTCTTTAAAGATAGCAACACTCTTGCTTACTACAATTTAACATCGGGGAACGTAATTAATCTATTACCAAAGGAGAGAGGTGGCAGGAAGAAATAAATAGAAGTAATGTCTACCTACCAATTAATATAATGATTTTTAAAACTTCGTTTCGATTATTGAACAATTCATTCTAATTAATATTAACATATGGTAATCTATTATAGTTTTAACAAAATGTTAAGAAAACACATGTCATCAATTTAAATAAGGGAGACAAGAAATAAAATGAGGAAACGTATTCTAATTTGATTATTTAGTATTATAGAATATTATATATCCTGTACCATAGTATTGTATGTATATACTATAATACAGATCTGGCGATGACTATAGCCTAGTGATCACATATGTTGTATTTTCATACACGAACATATATATGCAGATAATTTGTCATTAGACGTGACTGTTTGAAGTATGAGTTCAACATTAATTCATTTAATTACTCATTATTATGCAACAGTTGGAAGATTTCTCTATTTTCGATGAAACAGTGCAAAGGTTATATTATCATCAATAATAACAATGATAAGCTTATCTTAAATGGTAGCTGAAAATATTACCCAACTATGTTTTTTGCTATCAATATCCACAGTTTCATTTTGGTTCCCAAAGAAATTAGAACAAGTAAAAACTGTACATGACATTCCTATTATGTATTAAAGAAACACCAGTGAATAATTGCATTTATATGTTACTCATGTGAGTGTATGAAATGTACCATATTGATAGTTTTAATAGGGTACCATATGTAGCATTTATTTTATATATATTTGCAGATTAATAATTATCAAGCTAAGTAAATGTACTTATATTTTTAATAATGGGAGCCACAGCTAATTCAACATATTTGGGATTTGACCTAAGCACGCAGCAGGTAGACTACTGTTAAATGATCATTGTTGTGTATTATAGTTTAAATGAAATAAATAGATAACGAAGCTTTATCTTTGCAATTCACAGTTGAAGGCAGTGGTAGTAGATAATGATCTGAACATCCTTCATCAAACCAGCGTTCAGTTTGATAATGATCTTCCAGAATTTAGGTAATCATTTGGTTTCTAAGGTAAGCATTTTTCTACAAAACTTATATGTACGGAAACAATTGTAGGACGTATGGAGGAGTTATTCAAAAGAAAAGCGAACCACACGTGGTGGTAGTTCCTACTTTAATGTGGGTCAAAGCGGTAGATATGATATTAGACAAGTTAAGAGTCTGCGGAGTGGACTTCAGTAAAGTAGCTGCGATCTCTGGCTGCGCACAAGTAAACTGATAATATCATATGATATTACAAATATGATTGGGAATTCGATGTTATTTGTAATTAATTTACAGCAGCATGGAACTGTTTATTGGAACAGAGGGAGCCGAAATCAATTGAAACAGTTAGATCCAACTAAATTTTTACACGAACAACTAGCAACATCGTTTTCTATTCCGCACTCACCGATTTGGATGGATTCCAGCACTACTAAAGAATGTAGAATATTGGAGGAGATAGTTGGAGGTCCGGAAGTGAGTTTTCCTCCGGTAAAAATAAATATTTTATCACGATGCCTCGCTTACTCTAATTATTTGTGATCTACTTTAGAAATTGGCAGAAATAACCGGCTCTAGAGCGTACGAACGTTTCTCTGGTCCTCAGATAGCTAAAATAGCCAGAACCAAGTCTGAAGCTTATAACAATACCCAAAGAATCTCGCTAGTTAGTAGTTTCCTGGCTTCTATATTTTTAGGCGATTTCGCTCCCATTGATTTTTCGGATGGTTCAGGGATGAATTTGTTAGATATCAATAAGAAAGATTGGGACGACGTTCTGTTAGAGGTAATTAAGCTGTCGTATGTATGTAACAATGCTCAAATAATTGTAAATGATTGTAACTGAATAGGCTTGTGCATCGAATTTAAGAGAGAAACTGGAGAAACCAGTTTCCACTTGCACGAATATCGGACCTATTTCCTCCTATTTCGTGGAACGATTTGGATTCGATGATAATTGTAGGATAACAGCGTTTACTGGAGACAATTCTGGGTCTTTAATCGGTACCTAATATTTCTGTCTTACGATTTATATTTAATTATCGTAATAAATATCGTAAATACTGTAGGAATGAGATTGAAACAAGGAGACATCGCCTGCAGCCTTGGGACAAGCGATTCATTATTTTTGTGCTTAAATAAACCGAAAACTGCGTTGGATGGACACATTTTTTGCAATCCATTGGACGATGAATCTTATATGGCGTTATTGTGGTAAATATACGTAGAAATGGAACAAAATCAGGATTTTAATTGTGCCAATTTTTTATTTTATATTCTCAGCTTTAAAAATGGTTCCCTGACCAGGGAAAGAATTCGCGACAGTTCGGCCGAAGGTTCTTGGAAAATTTTTAACGAACTATTAGAAAGTACCCCGCGGGGAAATTTTGGGAACTTGGCCTTGTACTTCGACTACCAGGAAATTTTACCATTTTTAATTGGCGATTTTAGGTTTAATAAGGCTAATGAAGAAATATCTAGGTATAGTTCAAAAGAAGTTGAAGTTAGAGCTTTGATCGAGGGCCAGTTCGTAGCCAGAAGGGCGTACGCAGAGGATTTTGGATTCGTCATCGGTCAGTATGACTTTAATTTTATTCAATATATTTAATTGTCTCTAGTGTATTCCATGATTTTATCAGGACCAAATACTAAAATAATCGCTACCGGAGGTGCCTCGACAAATAAATCGATATTACAAGTACTTGCAGATGTCTTCAATTCTCCGGTCTATATATCGGTAAATTATTATAAGTGTAGTATCGTGTAAGATAGTTATGTTGATCATTTTTAATCGACGACTATAAAAATGATTTAAATAGGAAATTGCCAATTCGGCCATGCTCGGTGCGGCTTGTCTTGCAAAATATGTTCTGTTGAAGAACCAGAGTGATTTTAACGAAGTAACTAATTGTTTAACTCAACCCAAATTAATATGCAAACCGTATGACGATGCTGACTCTGTAAGTAGTTTCTACTTCGATTAAAGTTGGTACAGAATTGAAAAGATACAATCACTTTTCAGATCTACAAATCGATGGTCGCACGTTACAGAAAGATTATTGAAAAAGTGAAAAACAAGAAATGAAAGTACAAAGTCAAGCATAATTATGGGTATGATATATGGGTTGATGTACTACAAAGAGGGCCTTTTCACTTAGCATACAATTCTTAATATTTTATTTAATATAATTTATTTTATATTTTAAACAAAGGGTCTTTTCCGAAGCTTTATTACTGTTACAACTGGTATCATTACTTGTATTTCATATTTAATTCGTTGCATTTATAGAGAATCTACGTGACTAAATTTAATCGCTTTTATACAGAAAATGTACATGATCAGAGAGCTATTTAAATACGAAATATAATAACTGTATTTTGGTATTTTATTGCAATTTTACTGCTAAACTTTTTATATATATTATTTCAGGGTGAGAAGAAATCTTTTTTATGACATGTCATGCTTTTTCATAATAAAATAGTTGGATAACAGAAACTTTTGTTTTAACCTCGCCTCCATGATCTCCCCTCCACATTGTTATATCAAGGCACTGGGCACTGACGGGTGACTGACAGCACTCACTGTGCCACTGCCACTGACCAGGGTATTTAAATTGGTCATATATGCAGCGAGTGCTTCCAAACTTCAAACAGTCAGACAAAGAAGTGAAAGTGTTCAACTAACAAGCTATTTTTTCGAAAAGATGCCTAGCTTCTTCTTTTACACTTTGTTCTACGTTTTAATCTCAGGATGTATCGTATATCCACCTACGGAATTTGTTACAGCCGGGCTAACCATCAAAGATATATTTTCAAGTTGGATAGGCAGCGAAGATAAATCGTTCGTGCAATATCATATACGAAGAAGCGTCATCACATTATTCGTGCATTCTGCCCTTCCATTCGGTAAACGAATTTAGCACTTGCTATACGTGTAATATTGTTGAATCTAATGAAAATTAATCTTCCTCCTCGATCAGGTTACGGTTACGGTTTAATTCTATTCGAGCACATAAATATCTCGAATTACTTCACGCTCTGGTCGATATTTATGGTTTCCACCGTGTTAATACCGATTTATACTTTGTATAAGATTTGGGACTGGTCGAAAGACAATTGGAGCGAACACCCGATAGCAAAAAACCTTGTTATTTATTGCAACAGTGGTAACAATAATACCACTGCACAATGGAGTACAGTCGCTTCTGATATTAACTCAGAATACGAGAGGTTGCGTATTGAATATAAAATCTGATTGATGATAAACAGGTTTGGGAAGAGCTGAATCTTGACATCTTATTTTAGGCCTGATAAAATAATAATCCCAACGAGCAGTATATCGTTTGTAGCAGTCACTGACAATTGGATAATCAAGGTTTTACCTTATACAGTAAACATAGCTCATCAAAGTGATGCAGTTCTGATCGTTAACAAAAGTGATACCCATGAAATGTCCCCGATGACAGGAAGAGAGATTCAGTTTATTAACATCGAGGTGAGCTCGATCAATTTCATTTCTTAAATCATTATAATCTCGAGGAGAATTTATATGGAACTTCTGGTTAAGGTAAAATCTTCGAGAGCAGGAGCGAAACCTTTCGACATAAGACTGAACGTGTTTCATTTTAAGAAGTTACAAGACAAGGTCTCTCGCCCTATCACTATATTACAGAACATAAAGTTTCAGAAGTCCTTACTTGATAAATTTATCGACAACTTTAAAGAACAAGTGCAAGAGAATCCGTATTACGAGTTCACAGAGGTATTTTGCCGTTCATTCATACAGCATTTTATTTTAATCATTGAAGTAATCACGATACTTGGATTTAAAGGAATTGGAACAGTGCATAGGATGCATGCAAGCATCATCAAATGTAAAATTGAACAGACAATGCACCAGTGGGATAGGAACCGGAAATCCAGAGGACTGTATGGTTTGTTATTGTCGTCCGATGTGGTGCATAGATTGCATGGCGAAATGGTTCGCATCGAAACAAGATGAGGACGCGCCCGAGACATGGTTTTCTTCTAAATGTACTTGCCCAGTCTGCAGAGCACGATTTTGTATATTGGACGTATGTCTAATACGATCCGCTCAAATGTAAAAACTATTATTTTAATATATAATTCTGTAAATATTTCTAAGCTCATTTTTGTTATCGTTTGAACATTTCACGTAGCGATGAGACATACAAACAATAGTAAAAAAACTCTATAAGTTTTATTTCTCCGTACCTAAATTAATTTTATCAACATGCATACGGACGTGAAGTAGCAATTTATTATAGAGTAAAATTAGAAGAGTCGTTGTAAAGTTTTAAAATAATTTTATTATATGAACAATATAATATGGAGATTTCAAAGTCCCGTTTTTCGGCAGACGCGCTCTCCCCGTTTCCAAGAAACTCGATAGGGGTGGCTTGGAAGCGGGTCAAGCGTGGCCAACGATAACGCGGAACTCTGCGATGAACAGAGATTTAACAGAAATTTTTGATGCAAATCGTCGCTTAAAGTTATTCGTCTTCTTCTTCCGTGCCAGTCAACATCGCGATCAGACTGTCGGTGTCAATGAATCCTTTGTCATCAATGAACATATTATCATAGGCATTGTCGACCTCCTTCGAGGTAAATTTGTCACCGTACGTCATTAAAGCGTGCCTCAATCTAGAGCAACGAAAAGATTTAACGAAATAGATATCAAACATTCGGTGTTTATAAGACCAACGGTATATACCTTTCGCCATCGATTTTACCATCGACGTCGAACGTTTTAAAGGCAGCGATCACGATATCGTCGTCGTCGGTACCTAGTACGCGAATCAGATATAATTAAACGAATACAGCATACAGATTCTTAGCGATCCTACTGTTACGCTCATAAGTACGTTCGTAATACCTGATCCCGACATGCGAGTCGCAAAGAGATTCAATAATTGAGTGAAGTTGATGGGTGCGGGAGCTTCGGCTAACATGTCATCGATGTCCTTATCAGTAACGAGTTTACCAACACTGTCGAAAGTTGCGCGGAGATCGTTCTTTCCAATCACACCATCCTTGTCTTGATCCATTAGTTGGAATGCCTGAAGGAAATCGACTCATTGCTTATACGCGATCTACGATTTTCTCGTCGCGAAGGATTCAAGCGTATACCTCTTTAAATTCGGCAACTTGTTTCTGAGTAAACATAGAAAACACACTGGATCCAGTGCGTTTCGCCTTACGGCTACCACGACTACTTGCTCTAGTAGAACCGGATTCTTTCGGTGTACTACTAGGGGTTGCTGGTTTTTCTTCTGGGGGTGGTGCGGGAGCTGGTTCTGGCTCGGGCGGAGGAGCCGCCGGCTCCTCCTTCTTTTTGGTCTTCTTCTTCTTCTCTTTATCCGCCTGTTATTAATTAATTGCAGCATGTACTTTCGAGCTCGAATACGTCTCCACGTTTTATCGAATCATTCGGAATCGTATCGATGAATGAAATTCAATTAAAAATTTGTAATTACTCGCAAAGTTCAAAGCATGGTATTTTGAAAATTGTATTGATGAAAACCGATAGATCGAGATAATTGCATAATTAGAATATAATGGGCCAGTTATTATTTAATATGGAGCTGGCAGTGGAGGCTGGATTGAATAACGTGGAAGAAAATTCGGAAGGCGTCGCTCGTAAGAGTTAAAAATAGGACCATTCTATAGTTGAAAAGAAGCCAAGACAAATATAGACCGTTTTATTCCGTTCGGCCTCTCGAGTTACTGAAGTTACGTAATTCCTTTATTTTTATATCGAACGCTGGCTATTGCCATGTACCAATTTATTTATATTTAACAATATAGATTGCCCGCTAACAGAAGAGGATCTTAATCTCTACGCAGAACCCTCGTTTCGACTGCGTAATTACGTGTAAACCGGAGTCAGAGAAATCCGTAACTTGCTTCGAGTATCAAAGTCAGACTTCGGGTTTTACGGTATGAAAAATAACTATGGAATGATTATTAAACTATGGAATGGCCAAGTGCCAAGAATCTAAGGAATGACACTGTTTGCACTGCGTTGACACAATATTGAATATATCCAAGGGGTGCGACTCTGCACTCTGTTGCATTCTTCACTAAGTTCTACGTGGTTCTTCGAGCTCTTTAAGAATTACCCCTCGTACAACAGGTCGAACATGTATTCACCACTGGTCACGTGTACATGTAACATTTTCCTGCCTTTACATCCTGTCGTTTTTTTTTTCAAAGAAATCGAGCGGAGAGAAGACCCCTCTGATCGTTCGTATCCGAGATCACGGTGGTACCCCATGGCGCGTATTCGGTCCACTTACCATGTCTACAGTCGGTTTCTAAGAGGATGGTACACGAGGTGGTCACGACGAACCAACTGTCCGAATCATAGAGGTGAACTTGTCTAAGTAACTTTGGTGGATCTCCCCCACTACATGGCTCGGTGCTTGAGCAGGGGTGCCTTGCCCGGGTATAACGCCAACGCCTATCTGACCATATTTAGTGCGAGCCGCCTCAAAATAGCAACCCTTTCGACGTTTCGACTAAAACAGTTTGCCGATGATCGTGCGAACCACCGAGGAACCCCGCAGCCCTTTTCCGTACTTCAAATTCGCTTTACATGGCGAAAAACGTCTATCGAGGATGCTCCTCTCAAAGCCCTTTGGGCGACCCCGTGTCTTGTTTCAAGATCATTCGAGCTATCACGCTTCACGAGCTTCTTCTTCTCATCCGAGATTCGAGTTCCACGATAAAAATATGTTTAAGAATCGCTTTCTAAGGCTCAGGCGATGGTCCCGTAACTTGGTACCGGAAGTGGTGAAGAAATCCTCTTCCCTCGCCATTTGCGGTCATTGGTATGAGGATGACACATTGTTCCAATTCCATTATAGTACCGATAGAACTGTGAAACAAGAATTCGTGACAAGAGCAACTCTTCTTTGAGGAATGCGATTTCGGTTATTAAAGTATGCAATAATAATATGTATAACAGTATATGGTAACACGAATTTCCGGTTTGTGCAGCGGAACGAGTAAAACACGTGGGCACTATAAATAACTGTCCGATATTTGAGAACAGAAAACATTAGCGTATTTTGAGTGCATCACCGAATTATATCTATCCGATATGTCCATATCAAGAATTTGTTTCAGAATAGTACAAAGAAATAAATGCATTTATAAGAATTTTATAGCTGAATGAGTGGTTCCAATAATAATCCACCGCGATATAATTAATCGTTTAATTATGCGCACAGCTCGATTTAATATTAGAATCAGCGCTGGGATAAATCGAATAAAAGTTCAGAACGCATTGATTGTATTATCGCTCTAGAAGGACGTGTTTTTAATCATTTTATGACACGAACACGCGTACGACTTCGTATCATTGTCTTCTCAATGGGAAAGTTACCTTTTTCGTGAGGGAACTCCCACCACATCGTTTCAGAGAAATAAGAAAGTAGAAGTAGCGTTGCCTTGACTGGTTCTCGTTCTAAGGTAAAGGCTCGACGTAACTTAGTTTAGGTCGCCGATTATTAATATCGAAAGGAATGTCCGAGCATGAATCAGTCTAGAAAAATTTATTAAACGCGTCTCACGGTACGACGAGATGTGGCGAGTATTTCTACTGAACTGCAGTAAGCATGAATATTTGTTAATGTTCTCGCGATACTCCCGATTAATTATCGTATAATATTTTATAGTTACTATCGGGTATTCTCTGCGTCTCGCTGCATACATTTCCTCTGGCGGACTTCACGGAGAAATCAGATTCGAAAAAGCTACAGAGACTTCTGTGAGAATTCGATTTTCATTACAAACCACTCTCCAATACCCGGACCAGCAATGGATTTGGTCGGTCACCCAGTTTCCCGTCGATTACACGCTTATAAGCGACAGATGCAACAGGCAATACGTTGGCGAGAGGTATTTACTTGAATTTAATATTATAAGAAACAGTACAATATTCGATCAAACGTTATAGTATCATCGATCTGACGGAGCTCGTCGGACCGCTTGAAATGCCTGGAAATGAAACGGGATCCGTAGAAGTTACGGGTGTAAGCTTAACCGGGGAGACGGGTCTGTGGGGCAAAGGTCTATTGCTTCAGGACACGTATTCATCCAGGACCATTTGCGCTTCCATTACGGTAATCTTTACATCGCGATGCAAAACCATGTTGAAACAATATGGACTGTACGTTCGTAGGTACTCGAGAGAAATGTAGAAAAGTTTGCCGAGGCTCGATTTCACGAAACTATAGCAGGAACCGTCTGGTTCCGCTGGCTAGGTGGTCACGCGGGCGATAGCACCAGCGATACGATAATGTACGTGGATCTCCATCACGTTAACAATAAAAAGGTCCAAGGTGTAAATTACACGGAACATTATTGGAAAATTTACGTGACCGACATCTTCGATATTAGCAAAGGTATGATCTTCTTTAAACCCCGATGTTGTATGTTGATTACTGCATAGTTATCGTTTAGACAAGTCGAGCTGCAACATCTTGCAAACTGTGTTTGACCCCGATAACGCGGGTGACGGGAACGGTATTGGTGATATCGACGCGCGTTTGGGGAAAGTAAAAGTAGCCGCGGATCATCATAAGAGATACAAAACTTTGTATAAAGATTCGAAACTGTCTTTACTACCGGCTGATTTATTGGGTCCACAACGCCAGTTATATTTAGTTATATTCCATCCGAGGCACGAAGATTCATTCCTACAGTGCAGCAAGATAACTCATAGGAAACCTACTCTAGTTAAGTAAGGAAGATACCTGTCTCTTTAGGTACTTCCATTTGCACCTCGAATTGATTTTCAATTTTTTAGAACCTTCGTTAATTCCCATGGGATTAAAGGAGAAGTGTCGTTGACACAAGCGACTCCGTTCGATCCAACGTGGGTGAACGTGTCGTTAACGCCAATCAATGATTTAGAAACAAGATTACGATACGCTACCAAGATACAATCTTATAGTATTCATGAACTACCTCCAGATCCGATCCAAATTTCGAACAACGATGCTGCAGTTTGTGAAACAGTTAAAGGGATATATAATCCAAATAATGTTAACATCACGACTGCACCACCGCCGGGTAAATCAATTTGTTTCAATCGAATCTTTAATATACGGAGAGTAATTTTATTGATATAAATCAGGATTGGGAACTCAAGATCAATACGCTGTCGGTGATCTATCTGGGAAACTGCAAGGTCGTAAGGAAGGATCGAATCATCAAGATATTTTACCAGGAAGTGCAAAGCTCAGTGGAATTTATTGGGACACGTATCTGCCACTATCGGGGGTATACAGCGTCGTTCACCGAGGTCTCGTTCTCCACAAGTAATTCTTGTTTCTATATAATAAATTATGGTTCATTAGAATTACCTAAAGTTTACAGAGGATAGTAGGGACTATGGAGAAGAGAGTGTTGTAAATGTATGAGAGCATGAATGGAGGAAGGAATGAATAAGTATAAGAATAGAAAAATGTAAACCAAGTCCTATTCTCAAGCCGATAAGACTAGAATAAATAAATATATTATTAGTATAAACTAACTTTATACAACGTCTTCTCTCTGTCAGGTATAACGAAACCGATGATAAGAGCGTCGTGGCATGGCTGTGCGGCACTTTAAATTTATATTTGCCAGATAACACTGGACAAATGCCTATGATAACTGCGCAGGTAGTATACAGATATCCTATCGTCGGGAAAATAATTTTCCGTCAGCCAAAAAATGCCCCCGAAATGGATAGCACGATCATAATCGAGCATTTAATTCACGCGGATGGTAATGCTTTAAATAATTCCGCATCTCACAGGTACGATATTTGCAAATATCTTACAAAGGATAATACCGAAGATTATACTCTACTTTAACTGATCACGAAAATCTAGGTGGATGATTCACGACAATGCACCGGGTAAAGATTTTTACAACTGGACTGGCAGATGTTTGAGTACCGGCGATCCTTACAACCCGTACAAAGTAAAGTACATACACGTGTTTTACGTCTACGCTTATATTTTAAAGATCTAATATGATGAACTTACCAGGTAGAGTGGAAATCAAATCCTAGCGAGTATTGTTCCACGTTAGAAATAGCGTTGTGTCGCTTGGGTGATCTAACGAGACACGGTACGATCGATATCGCTGGGAAGAAATTGTACGCAACTCAGATAACTCGAAAATTATTCACGGATACAATGTTAACTTTATCTGGTCCTAACAATATACTGGGAAAGAGTTTAGTGATATACGACGATAACGGGCCGCGCGCTAGAGGGGAGAGACTGGCGTGTTCAATGTAAATGAAAGAGAACTTCGTTTCTCTTTGCTATCGATACAATTATCATTTTTTTATTAGGATTCATCAAACGTACCGTCGTAAAGCCGTAGCGAAGGATTGGTTTGGAAACGGGCAAACTATTCCTCTAACAATAAGAGGCAAGTTGGAATTCCTACAGCAAAGTGAATACGATGTTACGAATGTTGAACTGAATTTAGATGGTCTCGATGGAAAAATGAACAGATATCACATACACATGGTAATGGAAACGTGATCACAGTTCTTCTTCGTATTCTGATATTTATTCTATTTTACGGATTATAGACTTCGGTAGAGTCGGATTTGGAATTCCCTTGTGAAAGTACATCATTGTATGAAACGTGGGATCCGTTCAATGTCAGTACAAATGTTGTACCGACTCCTGGCGAGGGTACAACTGATCAATATAAAGTGGGAGACCTCAGTGGAAAATTTGGCACTTTAGAGAACAGGAAGAGATACATGACAACCTTTAACGATACTTTGCTTCCTCTGTTTGGACCAAGAAATATATTAGGACGAAGTATCGTGATTCACAAGAGAGAGAAGAATTTCAGGTAGAATGTACCAATCCGAATAGTTGAATATTTACATATGATCATACTTTTTAAGGTGGGCTTGTTCGACGATAGAAAGAGGATATTCACCGTCCGAAGCCACGGAACTAAGAGCAATTGCTTCTTTTCACCACCCACAAGGTTTCGCCTATGGCTACATAAGAATGGTACTGCAGGTTTATAAAAATTTTAAATACAAAATGTGACTCGAGTTAAAAATTGCAGTCGCAGCTTGTTCATCAAGACGGTAGTCACAGCGAAACAGTGATCGAAGTGAAATTGCGGCATCCAGGAAAACACGACCGCAATGTCGTGAGTATTTAAAAGATGTGAAACGTATTTGAAAAGATTTTGATAACGAAACTTTGTAGACGAGAAATCATAACTGGGCGATATACGTAAATCCTGTGGGAGTGGATGCATCTGTTAAAGTAAAGGATACCAGATGTGTAGCTGGTGGATACATGTGGAATCCTTACTTCACTCAATTGGCCGACCCTTTAAACGTAAGATCTATTAAGACCTCGTATAATTTCTTTTATAAAGAAATTAATTTTGTTCGCAGGATCAATTGTACAGACAAGAATGTGGTCCCGATTTACCGCTTAGATGTTACGTGGGAGATTTATCAGGACGATTAGGTCCCATTGACATAGGATTAAAGAGACAAGTGTTTTCGGACTCGAATTTTCCTTTAGGAGGACCAATATCCGCGATTGGAAGATCTATCGTTGTATTTGATGCAGATTTCGGCAGCAACAGATATGCATGCGCTAATATCGAACCAGAGAATGACATCGTCAAATATACTAATATAAGAAAACCACCACGTTTCGTAGTGTGAGTACGCATATAATGTCCATCACATGTTCTCGAGCGGATATTCGATGAGTTCTTTGTTTAGGGCGCAATTTTTGGAAGACATAAGGAAAATTATGGGCATTCCAGACTGGATGTTATCTATAGATAATAGGAAGACTAAAACTCTGCACAATGGAGCATGTATTCAATTTTTACTACATTTTAAAGGTGATTAACGAAGTATGCAATTGTTGAAAGTTATACTTATAATTCTATAACGTATTCGACAGGTCCAATTACCAGTAAGCTAGAACAAGATTTCAACAAGCTTCTGTCAACCGGAAAATTAGAAGCACCTAGTTTATATATTCCAGGATATGTTCCCACAAAACGGAAGGCAACCGTGGGCTATCGTCAATGCGGAAATCACGATCCACACGAGAAAAGTAACAGACTACATTTTACACGAAATATTATGATATTTTTATTCGATGAATAATGAGTATTTAAATATTTTCAGACTTCAAGAATTCATTTCGAAGTAATGCTTCAACGCTATATCCAAAGTTCTCTTTTATTATCTTCTCCATCTTAATTAATGTAACATACATCCTCAAAAGCGTTTAAATCTTAGTCGTAATCGTAAAAACATAATTCATTTGTACATAACGTTATTATACATAAATATCCATACATGTTATTTAGTACTTTTATAGACAAATATCATTTTACGTGTACATATACACATCTATTCTATTTATATATGTACGATATATGCATTCCAGGAACTGACTTATTAAGTACCCTTGTTTGGTCTTTCTCCAAATATTGCAGTACCAACTCTAACGCTATTGCTCCCCAACTCTATCTGCAAGATTTATTTGATATTTAGATATCATCGAACGTTTCCTCAACTGTGAGAAGGCAGTAAGTTTCTATTGAAATTACCGCGTGTTCATAATCACTGGACATTCCCATTGATAACTCTATGTCCTTCGAATCTATAGCTAATTCCTTCGAGACTAGTTCTTTGCATTCTTTCAAAGACAAGAAATCAGGGTTCGGTCCATTACTGACATCGTACCCGTACATGCCTATGGTCATAAGTCCAACAAATTTCAAGTTCTCACAATTGTCAAGAATATGTTTTACGAGGGTACAAACATCGGGAATTTCGCAACCACTCTTTTCTGAGAAATTGACAGACATTCAAGCTTATCTTCAATATAAGTGTTCGCTCAACAGTAGACAATAAATAGTACCTTCTTCCTTACTAGTATTGACTTGGACCATTACATTTAATTTCAAATTTAGATCACTTTGCTTTCGAAATTTCGGCCAAGAATTATTTAATGCCGACGCTAGTTTTTCACTGTCTACCGTTTCGATCATGAATAAATTTGGAACGCTCAATACTTTGTTTACTTTGTTACGTTGCAAGTGACCGATAAAATGCCAACGTATATCGGCACATGTTTCCAAGATACTTGGATGAGTAGACTTTTCTACTAATTCATTAACATAATTCTCACCGAAATGTTTTTGACCAGCTTTGTACGCGTCCACGATTAAATCAACTGGCTTTATTTTACTTACGGCTACCAAACGCGGCTCGAAATACTTGTACTCCTACGAATAAAACATTCGAATCTGATTTATTACTTTAATTACTCGCCTGACATTCTTTTCGTAAATGTACGAACATACTGCCGGTCTCCTAAGGGAAGCAGCAATAATTTTATCTCGTACTGTTTCTAAATTCACTGATATCTTTGCCATTTTCATCAGTTTATAGCACCTTTGACAACAATGACGTCTGTTATCAATTTATCACGATCCACGATACTGCCACGATACTATTATCACCAGTGTTGGGTACCTCGTGATCACTAGGCTGCTACTAGTAAGTTGTAGTGCGCACGCTCCAAAAATCGCACGGATTGCCCAACACTGACGCGAGTTTGCGACCTGTCGAAGTATTCACGTGATTCGCGTTTACACTAGCAAATTGATTGCTGACAAGTGGGCTCAGCCCATCCAACACAAATCACAGAGAAATTGTTTATTCGGAAAAATGGGAGCGTCGTTATTGCCAGTGTTATTTTTTACGTTAGTTTGGATAATAGTGGGTGTAGTTTTACCTATTTTCGTTCCGAGAGGCACCAATCGTGGGTACGTGTTTTTAATCGCGATTTACCTAAGAGTCTAAAGATTTTCAATACCCCCGATCATTTCTTTCGCTACCAGACAATAGATCCAATTGACTTTATCAATTGTGTTAAAATACTGTCGCTTCAGATCGAACGATGACATTCCTAATTTTATTTATGACATTCTAGGATTCTCCAGGTTATGCTTATGCTCACAGCGTTTACATGCTGGTTATTGTAAGTCAATGAACGTCAAATGATTTCTTAATTAAATGTTTTGTTCAAGTAGAGGATCTACTCTACATGATCACTTATTTCCACAGCTGGCTATGTTGCTATTTAGCACAGATGAATCCCTTGATCGGACCGAAACTCTCAAAAAACACGATCCTCATGATGGCACGCGAATGGGTGAATACTACTTTTCATTACGGATAACTAAGAGTGAAAAATTGTTTGACTTTGAACTTAATCATTTGAATGAAATTATTTGTTACAGAGTCATCTCCAATACGACTAAACCCTAGTAAAGCGATTGTATGGGGGCTGAAATGTTTATTTTAAATCTATGGAATTGTCTCCAAAGAGTTCTTCGAATCAGTCAAATTACGTTATTACTGTGAATACTTGCAGGTGAAATATTTAGATTAGAAATTATGGAGGGGTACATCAGACGTTATTTCAAAGTGTACATTCAATAGCATTCCTATAAATATGTTTCATAATAATTGTATATGTTCATTTAGCATAAATACATATAATATCGTTGTAAGAAAGAAATATGTACATTATGTAATAGTGGAAACTGCATTGATGAAATAATGATACTAATAATAAAATTAATTCATCTTCGGATGAAAGTTCGTTATATACATTATTTTCAATTTATATTGTATTTCTCGTATTTATTCCTTCTTCGCTTCTACGAATATTGAACGAATGATTGTATTGTGTACCGTAGACGACATACGAATAAGTTGACGGGTTCATGTTCAGGTTTGTACCGTTTGTACGAGGCGTGGCTGTGTGCGGGCACGTGAGTGTAGATGAATACGTAAAAAGATCTATAGTGTATGTATACCTTACATAAATGTGTGCGTCGAGCTCGAGAGAGGTCGGAACTTCGGAACTGTCTACTACACTGGACTACACGTATACGACGCTCGTACATAAAGCAAAAGTGACAAGTAGTGACGCGATATCAACGGAGAAAAACAATAATGGAGGCTTGTAATGCTGTGGAACGTGAAGTTGACAAAATTTTATTGAAATTCGGGGTGGTAAACGAACATGCGGAGACGGTGCTTCAAGATCTAATAAATCACATTGAATCTTTAAAAAAGGAATTCGCAGAAGGTAACTTGGAAACTCTCCCGCTGGATCTACAGTTACGTTACGTTTCGTTGACAATCCGTAAATTAGAAAAAGAGTAAAATGGTTCGAAGATTATAACGAATTCGTCGGAGAACGTAGACTAAAGACACGAAAGAATATATGGACAATGAAACAATCTGAGTACTTTCCGTACGCGTAACGTCCATACGAATTCGATGAGATTTAACCTGAAGGAGTCACTTCAATCTTTGTTTCTTGTATCCCATCGTATTATTGTAACATTTTTCTAGATGCATCGTATTCTCGTCGTTCATTTAACGTTTCGCTTTAATCGAAATGTTTCTAGAACTCCTCCGAATTCAGCAATTTAATTTTTGATGCTCTCGAATGCCCAACACTTTACCCAGACTACGCGTTGTCCCACTTAATTACAATTCTTTGTTCTGATAGCACCGGCCGATCATGAACTAACTCCGGGCCAAGTGCAAATATTGAAGGAGGCTATGAAAAAAGTTTGTGAAACTGTACACCGTTTGACCACAGAACACAGAGAACTGCATGGTTCGGTTTCGAAAGTAGGGAAAGCCATAGATAGAAATTTCACTGCTGATTTCGCAAGTACGAGCAGGGAAGACGTTTTCTCTGGCCCAGAGAAGACGCATCTTTTGAATCAAGTTATTTGCCAACACTTCTACCGTCATGGTATGTTGGACATTGCAGCAGAATTAGCAGCGGTAAGTTTATACGGTCCTATTTTTGTGTTTAGTTCGATTGTTACAGGGGCAATAAAAATTACAACGGATCTGCTATTGTAGGAAGCTGGAATTAAATCAGACGAAGGGACGAAGGAGCCGTTTACAGAATTGAACTACATACTCGATTGTCTGAAGCAGAGGAACCTCGAACCAGCGCTCGAATGGGCCAAAACGCATAGAGAGGCACTTCTGGCACAAGTATGCATAACTTTCGTTGCCTCCTGTTACTACCCTTGAGACGTTGATATCGAACATTGTTCGCAGAATTCCTCCTTAGAGTTTAAGCTGCACAGGCTACACTTCATAAGACTGATTCAGCAAGGCCCTAGCAAACAGTCCGAAGCTATAGCGTACGCTCGACAAAATCTTACACAATACGTCGGACGTCACGGGAAAGAGGTGCAAGCTTTGATGGGTACTCTACTTTATTTACCAAACGGAATACAATCATCCCCTTACAGTCACTTGTTGGATCCTACTCTGTGGCTAGATATTCACGATGTATTTACTCGGGAAGCGTGCACGTTATTCGGTTTAAGCGTGGACAGTCCACTTTCCGTTTGGTACGTTGGTTCTTTCTTGGGAGGGTCCTTTAATTTATGAATTGATTAAAAGTTTTTCACGTTGTGTTTTAGTATTAACGCTGGCTGTACTGCGCTACCAACGCTTTTGAATATCAAGCAAGTGATGCAACAGAGGCAAGTAAACACCGTTTGGAATGGAAAAGACGAATTACCGGTAAGTAGCGAGAATCATTAGAAGGAATCGAGTTATTCGAATCGAATGATCCTTCTTACAGATCGAAATAGATCTCGGCAAAGAAGGACGTTATCATTCTGTTTTTGCGTGTCCGATCTTGAGGCAACAGAGCACAGAAAATAATCCACCAATGAAACTGGTTTGTGGACACGTTATTTCGAGAGATGCGTTAAACAAGTTGACTAACGCGAATAAGTAGGTTTTTAAATAACTTCGAGAACAAACGGTAAAAGGTGAAAAGGATAAATAACAAGAAGCTGCCTTCTCGTCTTTCAGATTGAAGTGTCCATATTGCCCGGTCGAACAGAATCCAGAGCATGCTACACTTATATATTTCTAGGTTGCTGTGATACAACGATATGAGAGAATTGTTTTTGGAGTAATTCGAGAACGTACTGCTTAAAGCGACGAAAGAGATAGATTTATAACGCGGAGTCGAATCATCGAACGAGGCATCATATTTCATCATGAACGTTACCTTTCATCTTTCTTGGCAGACTGATTTCCTCGCGTCGTCGAACCGTCAAATAGTGCTGTCTACAGCCAGTAATACGTATATGCTAATGATTTCGGTAACTATGGTCGAAATTTGTTTCTCTAGTATGTTTCAGTGTCTTTCGTAAATCAGTTATATTGACGTAAGGATCGAGACACGTTAATTCAATTGTACTTGTTTGAATAATGATTAACGTATAAATAAATAAATACACGCATATTTATTTATTTATATATATAACCACGGATGCGCGAGTGCGATAGTGTAATTGTAATAGCATTAAGTAACACATCTTTTGTATATACAGCTGTTAAATGTTAACTACCGATTAAAGTTATTTGTAATGGCATATTAATGAGATGATATATGAACGCAATCATGTCGGATTTTTATTCGCCACAGAAAATATAATATTCACCCAGAGAATTTAAAGGCTAGACTTTTCTCAATCGAGTGATGGAATACCTGTCCTCCCATACCCAAGTAGAACGATCGTTCATGTTAAACACGCAATGGTTTATTTAGATACATGCTATCGAACAACGTACACATAAATACATCATGCGTTTTAATGACAACTAACGTCGACTCGCTGAAACGAAGTTGCTCCCGCAACGAACAAGATAAGCCCACAAGATAAAGTTTAGAACATACGTAGTAGTAACGCATATCGTATCTTTCGAATCCAGGCATCAAGATCGCTAGATAAACGGTATCCTGTCCATTTCCAGAATCGATCCGCGCGCGCGTTCCACAATTCTCTTTGATACAATAATATTCCCTTGGTAAATCGTACGCTCTTGTACTTGCATCGATTAAATTTTACGCGATTACACTCACACGCAAGATCGACGAAATACCATTCTCCTTCTTGAATCTCGCTCTTCTCCAATGACTACACAAGCGGATTCAAATCGGACCCATATACCAGCTGGTGAATTAAGTTATACGGCGTGTTTGTACATATATACGTATATATATGTACGTTACAGTAATTGAGCCAAAGAAATGTGTTATATTTTATATCGATTTCAGAGACACGCGCTCTTTGCGCGCATTACCCATTATAGTTATTGAATAGGAGTTATGAACTACATTCTTTTCATCTAATCTACATAGTTTTAGAAATGAAACTATCTAATCTACCATCTATCTTTGCTAATGTAAGTGAACGAGCCAGCGAATTCGATCGATCAAAGATATGCAATTTATCGAAGAAAATATTCGTTAAATAACAAGAGAACAATTGTGCACATACAAATATCTCTGTCCGTCTTGTGGTGATTTCAGTGCTTCACGATATCGCTTATTGTCTGTTCACAATAGCAGCTGCAGTGTCTACTTGTTACCCGCTTAATTATCTTCCGATTCGTTTGCGAGTTATCAGAGATCGCGATTGTCAAAAAAAAAAAAACGAAAAAGCAAACAGAGATTAGAATTAGTCGATCAACGATGAAAAATTACTCCTATACATATACGTCTACTTTCTATCTATTTACAGCAATGTAAACCCTTAACGATGAAGATATATACGTAGCTACATCGAGATTGATTAAGAACTTGTAACTGTACGTCCTACATAGATGCAATTACGTTGCTGTTTAATGCAGTACTATGAATATACATAATAGTTATAGAATGTAATCATCGGTCCTCCGAATCGATCTAGAATAATTTACGCGATCGCGATACCTTTCACCTTTTCCTCCTCTCGACAGAGTAGGACAAATTTTATCGTTCATCATGAATAAAAAGCGAACGGAGAATCAGGTTCAGAGGAACATGAAGCCCGCAGAATCGCTTTGTCAGAAGCCTTGTTCGATGCCCAACTTTACTCAAAGATACATTGTAATCGTAATATGTCCGATTTCGACAAACGTTCGCGAGGAATTTGCAAATCGAATTGACTCGCGTTTCATTATCGGGAGTAGGTCGGTGTTCGCATGACATAGCGTAACGCGACCTCGAGAATTCACCGGAATTCGCAATGGGAAGCTATTTGCTGAATACACGTATTCACAAATAAATATATACTTACTTAAAATATCTACATCATATTCTCCCTGACACGGACATAATATATAGTGCGTTCGTAACACGAATTTTGCAATATTCGCATATTAATATATATATGATCGATAGTTAGCAACGTTACAGTATAGATCTCAAGTTTAACATTTGATAACATTAATATATATAAATATTCGCCATAGTTATTTAATATAGATTACCTTTCTCAAGAACATACCTCATCTTTGAATTTCTAAGATCATCTACAGGCCGAAATTAAGCTTGACGACTGCAGAAATAAAGTTTGTTCAGCTGTTCAACTGCGCCCGCCTCGGAATCTGCGAGGGCAGCCATTTTGCGTGGATATCTTGCGCAATAGATTCCGTTAAGTTTCTACGCGGCGCGAGGCGACTATTCGAAGTTAACGAGTGTTTGTGATACATTTTATAAGTTACGAAGCTGCCAATGGTAATTTCATCGATAATTATTAACAGACAATCGTCCTTAATCTATCGGCTCCTCTATTTTCCGTATCGCGTGCGTATTCGCAGTAGCTTAGGATCCGAAAGCGCGCACGGCTTGTAGTCGTACCGGCTTTACGTAGTTTTCTCGATTGAACAACAATTACTTAATGAACGACAAGTGTCGTCGTTATCATAGAGCTTTCTATACACGATCCATAAGATCGTGGCTTTATAAATCTTCAAATAACTCATCGCAGCTACGAATACGTTATGTTCGTATTCGTACATATGCGACTGTCTATGTGTATGTGTGTGTGCATACGTCTACACGGCAAGTTATGTGCCGAACAAACGAGAGAGGTAAGTATTTTAACATGTCAACAGTTCAACGCATGCAATTTCATTAGAGTTTCCCACTGCGAATTCACATAAAGTTTATCGTATGATTTGCAAATTCACCGAACGTTTCGCCGGCTCCCTTTCCCGTGTACTCCGCTTATTGTTTCTTCTGACTCGATTATCCGAAGGATTTTAAAGATAGGTGCAGCTGCTATCAAATAAACATTTCATTTGATAGCTGACCGACGCATTGAACTTCGAGCATCGAGAAAACGGAGTTCGAACTTTCCCTTGTCTGTCAAAAGCAAACCCGTGAATTTCCAAACCCTGAAAACCCCTGTCTCGTTTCACGCTTACATTCAAGTTCAAAATACGTTACATCTTTAGCTTCGATTAAATTGTCGACGACTCGGAGAACTCTTCATCGTGCCTACCCGCAATTTTCTCAGGCACGGTTTCCCTGCAGCCATTCAGGGAATCCAAAGTAGGCGGTTCTCTCTAATTTAAATTATTAAGATCGATCAACGATTGAAATCTCGACGAAGTCTCGGGCTATTAAAAATTCACGGTATTCACATTTTACGAAGGGTCGTGGACATCGTACGTATTCGCATTCAAGTTATGATCCGAAGATATCTCGATAAAACGAGTCGGTGTCTTTATCGCGGTGCCTCCATCAATCGATATGAAAGTGTTATTATTTTTGTAACGCTTTTTTTGTATATTTGATTAACGCATACATTCTCTTGAACGCACACACTTATTCTTATGATCTAACGGTACACGTACAGTATATACAATTTGAACTGAACGAAGAAGGTGCATAATAGCGATTCGCTTATTCCTATATATTCCTGAAAACGTCACCCGCGCAGAGCCTTACTTTATTACATTTAACTCGTTGTTACTCCTTGCCCCGAAGGACGACGATCCCGTGTTTAGAAACGTTCGTTATCTTATTGCTCTTCTTCCTCGTTCTGGTACGTTACGTAGCGCACAGACGATTTTTCGCCGATTATCAACGACTGAAAGAAGATACGCAATCATAGTCATTAACGACATTCGTTGTTCAAAGTCTGCCAGTGTCAAAGTATATACCTTTTTCTCTTCCTTAGTTGGTGGTGCCCTTAAGAAGTACAACAACGGAGCATAAAGGAAGTTCAAAATAGCGATGCCGAATAACATCCATTCAAAGCCGATGGTGTTCACCAACGTACCACTCAAAGCAGGACCTGAATCAATGGTCAGTCATCCTCACTTTAAATATTTAAACGTCCACTCTCATTTCTGAGACGTTAGTTTTAATTATAACAAATAAAATAAACATATTGAGTAAATATATGTAAAATTCAGAAATGAGAGCAAGTCAAATCGACATGTCACAAGCATCGGTGGTTCAGTGGTAGAATGCTCGCCTGCCACGCGGGCGGCCCGGGTTCGATTCCCGGCCGATGCAAATATTTTTGTTTTCGCGCTTTACTTCGATCTTTTATTACGTACTCATTCGATTTATTTGATCATCGTTCCCTTTTTACATACGTACCAATTGCGAAACCCAAGCAGAATGCGACGTCTCCGATAGCATAAACGCTACCGTATACTGCGCTGTGACGTATGTCGACCAAGTATCCTAATTCGGGCATCATCGAACTATCTACCATTCCTATGGCAAATCCTAAACCAGCGTTAGGTACGATCAAGTGATTGATGCTTCTAGCTAACGGTATCTGTGAACGCATGTTGCATCGTATCGTATATTGCATAAAAAATAAATATAAAGTACTTAACGCGATAATCGTCGCGTGGAAACGTTTGCGAATACTTACGCACATCAAGCAAATCCCTATTACGATCAAGCCGATCAAGGCAGCTAACCATCTGTGACAAAAAGATATCTGCTCGTCAAAATGCAAAAGTAAGGCCGCCCGAACAGGGACTCGAACCCTGGACCCTCAGATTAAAAGTCTGATGCTCTACCGACTGAGCTATCCAGGCCTATGGACCAGGGCGACGGCTGGCCCAACTAGGGTTCGAATACGAGACTTACCTGCCCATTTTATGTCCGAGCGGTCCGAACAGGTTTGTACCTATCAAGTAGCTGATGCTTGCCGGTAGAAACGTGGCGCCTAGCTTCCATCTACTCGCACCCATCGTATCTATCATCCAAATCGGAAGGCTGGGCTCGAGCATAGCGATCCCCATGTTAGCAAACGTTATAGCGCCTGAAAGAACACATGGTTGATCGAAACGTTGCTGTGCAATACTTCGATACCGCGCGGTAAAACTAAAACTTCGACCTATCAGGGTTGTAAGTCTGGACTTACACACGGATGGTGACGTTGTCCTTTAGTATTATCATCAGGGAACTTAATCACCAACGACTCGGATTTTATTAATAGTAACTATGAATTATTAACACAAAAAAACACTGATTATACTTAAACAAATGAATTACTGTAAGTTATGCATGCTCGAGAGTTGTCTCAATACAAAGCACGATGCTTGATTCTAAGTACAATCTTGGTTAGACTGTCTAGCCGTACGAAGTGGCGCGCTCAAAAAAACGATTGCAGGGTGACGCTCGTAGCTAGCGGCGAAAATTTCTTTGTAGTATAAAGGGCAGACTACTATTTTTTACGAATCTCATTGGTTAATAATGAATAGGTGGGATTTTCGCCATCACTACGATGGTAACCGGCAGAACCGGGTAACCTGGGCTGGAAAAAACTCCTAAGCACAAAGACTCATGGGTCGAAAAAGGCCTGTCCGTACGGACAAAGAATCATAAACCGTGAAGGACCCATAGGCATAACGATCGTACCGGGAAGGATCTGCAAGAACAAAGAGTCAAACTGGGGAAACCCATGACCCGTTTTCTATACGGTTCTATCCAGCTCGAGGTCGCGGATTCAACCTTTTTCTTTCAAAAAAAAAAATAATACGATAATTAAATAATAATGTTTGTTCTTAATAAAAATTCCTTGATGATGGAATAGTTGCAAAGCAAAGATCGCTTACCGGCAACCAGAATGATATAAGGATCGGTGATCAGAGCTTTCAAAGACGGTGGTTCAGCCTCCGTGTAAACGACGGACGGCTGAAGTACCAGAAGCTGTAAAACTGAAAGCGAAAGATCGATTTATTTCGTCGCGACTGACTCTGGGGCAGGGATCGGGTATACTTACTTCCATCGCCAAGAGCTAAAGCAGAGAGTATTAAAAACGGTGCGGATTTCCCAACGAACTCGTACATAAAACCGCCGAACGGAGGTCCAATCAAAACGCCGAGGGCCAAACCTCCGAGAGCGATGCCCATCGCGTTTCCTCGTTCCTTATCGTCCTGGTACCTCTCGGCCAACATGCCCATACCTATGGACGTCGATTGATGCATTCTGATCCAAGCATGGACATTAAACAAATCGAGCGAGCTTACCCGAAACGCTCGAGCACGAGGAACCGATTCCTTGGAGCGCTCTCGCCAGAAACAAAATTCCATACGTTCGTCCGAACGCGAATATCAGCGTGGAAAGGAACATGATGATAAAGCCGGTAAACATGGGTATACTGTAACCGATTCTGCGAACAAGCAACAATGTGCTCAAGTACTGAAAGCAAGCTCAACCATTTGCACGTGTACAATTTAGTGTCCTCAATCGTTTGCCTACCAAGCTTGAACTTTCGATTTTAACGCTAGAACTACCGAACCAATCGCGACTTCACTACTCTATTTAATTAGTATACGAATCATTGTATCGATCACGCAAGTAGATGAAAAATCGCGTGAACTTACTTGTGAGTAAGTGGACCGACGATAGGATTGGCTAGCAATTGAACGAACGCCTTTGAGGCGAACATGACACCCACGGCGACCGTTTCTTGCACCAACTCGCGATGCCTTTGTTTTCTGTCCTCTTCTTCCGGATCGGAACTCGGATCACCGACGCTCGTGCTCTCTGCGTAAAAAGCGAATCTGTAGTCGAACGGTCGGTCGAACAAAAGAAGAGTTCCTTACCGATCGATTCCATACTAGGAAGAGTGCTCGGGTAAAGAAATTCCAACTGCGATTCGTTTGACTTGACGGGGATGCATGGACATTTCGGAGTAGTAGTTACGATATTCGTGGCGGTCGTGAGCTGAACGCCGGCGAGTGTTGTACGACGGGAACCGACGTCCCCTTCGACGCGCTCGCTCAACGTTGCGTTCGGGTGTCTTATGTCGTACAAGAACTCCGGGATAATCGGCACTGGAACATCGGGGAAGATAAGGAGGTCCGCGAAGTTCGCGAATCGATAATTGATAATTAATAGATGAGCAGACCGTTCGAAACTGTTCGAACACAAGACAATCCATGAAATCTACGTTATCACCTCGGGGGTGTAACTCAGTGGTAGAGTGTCTGCTTCGCATGCTGAAAGTCCTGGGTTCAAATCCCAGCACCTCCAAGCTGAGGAAGGTTCATCCTTTTTCCTCTTTTTTTTTTACGCTTCTCTCTCTCGACGTTGTTGCGCGAGGCACCCGACGAGAGACCGTGAGAAATTGGTCGCTACCCTTAAGAATGTATTGGCTATACAGTCAATCCCAAAAGATTATGTACCGTAGAAAAATGCATTTCCTATAATTAAAAAGAAATCAGACGTCGAAAGAACAATGCTAATAATA
>NW_017179105.1:3369437-3391544 GCF_001652005.2 Ceratina calcarata
AATATCGAAAAATATCGAAATATATCCTAAAAGGCGTAAAAATTCCAGTATATCCTCAAGTCAGTTGTTTCTTCCAACTTCGCGCGTGCACACCAAATACCAGAAAGTTTTCTTTGGGTTACTGCTGATTACCATGAGTACAATTTTAAGTCACTATAATTTTTCAAAAAACCCATGAATTGATTTAAAATTTTGCAGGTAACTTTTTAATCTTAATAGGAATCTATAATAACAAATTCAGTATGCTAGCATTGTTTAAGTATACATATAGCCTATACATCCTTAAAACGCGTGTGCGTGCAGTTCGAAGAGTAGGAAAAATAGGCGATCGTTCCGTTCATCGAAAACGTATCTCATGATTTGTTAGCTCGTATTTAGGAGAGAAAAAAGGAATCGTATACACTGAATAAATGTATGACCACTTATCTCGATTGCCGGAACACCGCCGCGGTGCGCCGTCAACCGTTCCCTCACGTATAATTCCAGTACGTGTACTTTCTACCGGCGAGCGTGTGTGGACGCGTGTCTCGTGAATTAAACATGTTTCGACACCGTGATAAAGGAAAAACCCCGCCGCGGAGTCGGAGAGCACTACCGCGGTGATCGAGAGGGTCGAGTCAAACGGGTGGAAAATCCGAGCGACCCTTCGTCCGAAAATTTTTCTCTCTCTCGATCCCGGCTCGACCCACGTAATTCGCCGCCGAGATGGATGGGGCTATAAAAATGAAATTCTGCTACTCACCGACGGTCGTCAACAGCATATTGTCCAAGAGCAGAGCAATGGCCACGATCACCAGAACCAATCTTCGCGATTCCCGACATCGTTGCAACCAACCGCTCCATTCTCCGCCGCTCATGCTTTCGGCTCCGCGATTCGCACCTCTTCTGTCGTCGATCGATCTGCAACGTCGATAGGATCAGAGAAGTTCGCGATGGACGGTCAGCGTTTTGTCCGCGAGAGAATTCCTCGGTCGGGTCCGACGGTCCGGCGTTCAAAGGAAGAATCGCGCGAAAGTAAAAGAGGAAAGCCGGTCGAGTAAACTAATTAGTGGATCGAAGGTACTGTGTGCGGAATCGACGGCGACGTTCTTCCTTTCAAGAACGTTTATTCGTCCCATTCCGTCGTTCGGCATTTTCTCTCCTTTCCCGAGATTCACCTCTGGTCGATCCACGCATTTGGCGAAATGAATTTCCCGTTGCTCGAAAATGGGAGACGAAGCTGTCCCTCGGAGAAGAACGTTCTTTGACTCGCGGTTCGGGCTTCCGGTACTTCAGCCAGCCACTTTTAGCCGAACGATTTTCTCGCTTGTGCATCGTTGGAAAAAGAACGCGACGCGAAAATTGCGCGACCGCGAGTGAACTCGCTGACGTTAAATGAATCGAAAAGATCAAATATAACGGGACGAGTTTACGGAAGTACTTCTAGTTTTCGGGTGGCGGTTCTTGGAAACGAGATCATCGATCGTATTTCGGATGATTCGATGGTGTCGCGTCGGCGTATAGAATTAACGGCGCTAATTGCTCGCTTTTAACGGTACCTACCATGGACCGTCGCGCGCGACCATTCCACAGGCGATGCCCTCACCGCGCTCCTCTTTTATTCGTAATAACTCGATTACCCGATGCTTTTAGCTCGGCTAATTTTCGCACGCTCCCCGTGAATAGGAAACCATTAAGGTCGTCTAAAGCGGTGCCCGAGAACGACAACGACAACGATCTCCGCTATCCACCGTCGTCATCGCGTCGCTTTCCAGCTCGTCGCCTGATTAAAAGGCGCTCTCCTTGATTTTTACGAAACGCACAAAGGAGAACCCGCGAGCAATCTGCGCGGTCTCCTCGTCGCACCGTAGTCGATAGCCGAGACAGAGGCAAAGTGAGCGAGGGCAAGGGAGAAGCATTTTATCCGAGGCAGAACAGGCTCGCGAGGGTCGGTTGCTCGCGCCGAGATAAGAAGGCCACCCCGTGCTTCTTGTCCGCTTATTTTACCGTACACCGTGAGCACACACCTCTCCATCAACCCCTGTCCGTTGGCTCTGGGCCGTCTTCAGGCTCCCGATTCAACAATTCTATTCCACGATTTCCCGTGCGAACGGCCATTCGTACGCCCGGAGGCTACAATAGCGATCTGTTCAATGTTAACGAATAACTTGTATCTTAATCGTACGTTTCGCTGTACGAATAGATATGCGGGTCAGCCGTTAGGAACGAACAAGGAGACTGATAAGATCGCGACACGTGGGTAGAACGGCAAAGGAACAGGAGATAAAGGTAGAGAAACAGAAGGAGCGAGGAGGATAGAAGAGAATCGGCAAGGGCGAAAAGAAATCGTGGAGAGCCGAAGGGGATCGACGAAGCTGGGTAGGAGGGAAGCAATCAGCATTTTGCTGAAAGCCAGGTCCCCTGGGTGCGTGCATTATTCTCGGAAAGGACCGAAGAAGATTTTTCTCTTGCCACTGGTGGCTTCCCATACTTTGCTTTCCCTTCTTTTACTCGTGTTTCATTCTCTTATCTGTTCGGTAATTACAGCGAAGAATGACCGGCCGGCTGGAGCCGTATTTACCGGCTTTCGTTCCGTCTATTCAATTTTCCCTCGTACGTCTCGTTCGCGAGTCTCCTTCTTCGCCGATCGGAGGATCGGTTTCGTCTCGACGCGAGAGAAAGTCGGAGGAAAGAATGAGTGAGACCGGGGACTGATCAGCGTTCGAAGCAATCGTAGACCGTACTTTTTTCCTTCTCCCAAGGGTCGAGCAGGTTACGTACGGTTAATTGATCTCGCGGTAGAAACGAAATTTTCATGTTCACGCGGTTAACGCGTATTGGAAGCTCGACGCGGCGCGCCTGGAATCGATGCCTCGAGTGCGCCGCGGCGTTATCGACGAGAATCTAGATGCTGTCGAAAGGGTTTGACACGGTAGTGGTTTTGCGATTGACAGTTTAGTTGGCTCCGCGTTGATGAAGTGACTGCGGAACCAGCAACTCATCCGACCTCGTTATCCCGATTCGATGGACGCGTACGCGTTTCCACTCTTCTACTCCACCACCTCCTCCCTCGTCTTTCCAACGTCTCTCTTCGTCGTTCGCCCGTGCTCGTTCACGCCCCCGCTTCGACCCCCCGACCACTGCCCCCCTTCTTCGCGCGCCTCGTTTTTCGCTCTGACCCGCGCGCGATTATATTCCGTGCCCGAGTGGGTATATCGCGAGAAAGTCGGGCTAATAGAAAAATCGTGTCGAGCGTCAACCCGCTCGATTTATCTTACGTTCGTGACGCTCTCTTTTCTCTCCCTCTCTCGTTATCAGTTACCACTGACCGGTTCTTCGACCACGGTTCCATTTGACGAACGTTCATCTGAGATTTTTTTGATCGATCGAATGAAACAGAGTCGAGTACGAGTCTCGTCGGATCTCTGCCAGCGAAATCTTTAGCCGTGCGACCCTTCCGACTCGCCTTCAGTTAGTTAGTTTCCACTTTGAGAAGCAATTAGTACAGCTGCCAGACCGAACAACCGGAATACACGCGTACACGTAGTACGGTTCCGTCGAATGAATAACTCGGAGATCGTATCTTCGGGAGAAGTTTCCAACGCGGCTGATAGTTAACAAAGAGGCGTTCTCCCGCTCGCGGATCGACGCGATTTCTCCGACGCTAACTAGATCTCGTCCGCGACAATTACCCGCCTCTTCTCGACCCTTTGGGGACGAAGTTTACGGAGGGCCGCGTTCGCCCAGGCTTCGACCCACGCGAACAGCCTGTGATAGTACCGGCGAATCGTTTGACGAAAAATCGAGCGAATCACGCCTGAGAATCGGAAAGGGTGACGCGTTTAAAAGGCAAACTGTTGCTTCGCGCTTCAACAAGTTGGCCGACCGAGCGAACCCCGGCGACGTGAGGAAACGCTCCGAAGTCACCATTTTCATTTCCCATTAGCACCGACGGGTAATATTACTCCGAGATTTTGGTAAAGAACTTTATTTGTCGAAAGAAAGACCGAAGGGTTCCCTGGAGATTTTCTTAGGTAGAAAGAATCTGATTTATGACGCTCTCGGCACGCCGCGGCACTTCAAAACGCCACAACTAGTCGTCACGTTTTCCGCATCTTTCTCTCGCCTTACCGTAAATCGTTACTTTCCATCTGGTTTTACGTCGCGACGATTGTTCCTAAAAGTCTCCACCGACCGCCTGGGTTACACGTGTGCAAAAGCTACCACTTTGTTCTGTCCCACGACACTTCTGTAGAACGTTGTAACTGTTGCTAGTCGAGGCGAGCATCGTTATCCTACGTAATTTATGTATATCGTAAACGTTTACGAGGGACATAAGATGAGCGCGGGGTGGCGTAACTACAGGGGAGGCGAGACAATCGTCGAGCCTGACTAATGAGCTTATAACGATATCAGCAATAATAAACGTCTGGACGATGTACAATGTGCGTACATACGTACGTACGCATGATACGCGTGTAGAGTCGATCGTCTCGCGATGAATTCTGGTCAATGACCACCGGGGAACGTGGCGAGGGATCTAGCAAGATGCAAGAGCACGAAGAACGAGACTCGATGATCCATCCGTGATACGGAATCATAATTTTCTATACGAAGTCTCCGACGAGGGCGATACAAAACGGGAATTGTACGCGATTGCCGTGAAAAGAGTCGGATTGACGATGCGAGAAGTCGAAGCGAGATCACAGTCTCGTTTTAAACAAATCTACGAGATTTACGACGTCGCCAACCCCCCCTTTAACGTCGTACGAACGAGACCGTTTCGTTTTATTTCGAAGCCGATGCGAACGAGAAATTGTTGCACGCGTGTCAGGAAGGGGTGGAATCGAGCCGAATGATGCGAGGGCGAACAGGGGTGGGGAAAGGTGAAAGAAAAAGGAGAGAAAGGACGAGACAGTGTTTGAAGGAGAAGCTGGCTTCTCGGTTACCGGGTCTGGCGATCGGGTAATCGCATTATACCTGGTAATTACGAGACCGCCCGGGCAAAGTACCAAGCAGGGTTATGCAGATTGCTTTATAACCTTGTTACCGATCGCTCTATTAACCTCGCGAGCTTGATACCGGGAGTCGTTTTTCTTCAGAATCGTTACCCCGGCATCGGACGCGGTACTGTCTACGACGTTCCCTTCGCACGACGATCACCTGAGAACAGGTGACGATGAAAAGCCCGGCGCGGTCACGATCTTCGGTATTCACTCGTCTCGTCAAATAATAAAAATAAGTTTTTATACGGCTGAGATGGACGCACAGCTTTGGAATGACTCGATGAAGGCAGAAACGACCAACGACGCGGTCTTGGCGTTCTCTATTGGACAACGTATGGTCAGACCTGCAAACGACACGCGGAAATGAATGCGAATTCGAGCCGGCTGAGCCCTCGAGCAGAACGAGACAAACGGAAATTCAACGACGACGGTTCTTTGACGCGCGCTCCCCTCTCTTCATCTAGTTCTGTCGTTGTTAAGAAAATAAGAACGTCTCTTCATGGAAATAGTAGGAAGCAGTCGCTAAAGAGACAACGGTTGATCAACGGTAGACCGTCGGAATACGATCGAATCGTAAAATTACGTTTGCTCGTCTCCTTTTACGATAGCTGTTCGGTTCCCGACCGGAGTCACCGTCGTTCGACACCGTTCGTCCGACGAAATAAATTCATCACTCGGGATAACGAACGAGAACAGATATTCCGTCGATCGTTCGATCGGAGATGTCGATATCAATCGCGTCGTTAATAAAATCATAATAGTACGGATTATCGATAGCAGCGGTGGTACAAAACGAGAACGCGATAGGTGTGTAAAATCGTCTTACCTATTCGATCGGAGTCAGAAGCAAATCGGTGGACGACGATCGTTCGGTCGAAGGGAGTAACGATGGTCGGTCGGAATCGATGGATCTCTGGCGAACGAAACGGATGGCGACGAGGAGCCGTGCTTCCAGGTGGAAGCGCCGCGGCCGATTGAGTGCGAGGATGGCGGCGAGGGTGCATCTCACCCCGATTTTTCCGGCTCGGGCTCGGGGCTCGGTCGCACTCTCTGCCCCATCGTCGTCCGCGTACGCGCTCGCATCCGTGTCCACGTTCTCGTCTTCACCCGCGTCGCCTCTCTTCTCGATCCTCGAAGATCCAGGGTCCCGTCGTGAACCGACTCGAGAGCGCATGGTCCATCGCGCCTCCGGAAGCCCCCACTATCAACGCAAAGGCTCCCGCCCCCAACGTTACACGGTTCTCGTCACCCCGTTCCACGCGTTTCCGCGTAGACCCTGCCCCGACCCGAACCCCCAACCCCCATCGTTCGTCCCTCGCTCCGACTTCGAATTATCCTCCCATGCTCTTCCTCTTCCTTTCCACCCATACGCGTATGCTCGTCGCACGCGACGATCCAAGCGCGATTCGGAACATCTACTTAAAAGATACTCCGAACGGTCGATTCGTCCCCTTTCTCTTTCGTTCGTGGCGCGATCCCCGAGAAACGGTGCAAAATAGAAAGTACGGTCGGCCCGATGGCGGGTCGTTTGACAAAATAAATGAGAAGAACGTGGAACGTTATTGCGATTAAGATGCGAGGGACGACGGAGGAACGAGTATATGGGCGGCCGACGAAGGGAATGCGGGCCGAGGTCGGCCAAAGGAACGCGAGGCCTTCGAAGAATTTTCGATTGGAGAACGCGCGGAGGCGTCGAGTGTCGCTTTATTAAACCGGCTTTCATCGCGTTCCAGAAGCCGAGGGAGCAGTCCCTTTTCCCATCCGTTAACCACCGAATCGCGTTCGATCGAGGAACGCCGGCGTCCGTGGGCGATGTGCATCGGAGAAAAATTCGCGGCCGGCCGCACGGACAGCGTCGATTGAACCGTGAGAAGCGTTCGCGGCTTCCCACCTGTGGAGCCGAACGGGAAAGCGATATAGGAATTCCAAGCAGGAGAGCCGGCTCACTTGTTGATTTTAGGAAGCTCCAGGGAAAACTGGCTGCAACTTGTTGCTAAACAAGCCTGCGTTCTCTGTCCGCGAGCTTGGTTCGACGTCGGGCAAAGGCATTCTCGTCGCGTTCACCGAGCTCCGATGGGAGGCCTGTCGGCGACAGCCGTTCCTCTCCATCTCGCCGTACCCTGTCCCCGTCTCCTGTATAATTAACTCCGGAAGGAGCGAATCGCGACGCCGGCACAGATTGCCTCGCATCGTTGCCCACTTAACGGCTCGTTCTCGCTCGCATCCCGATCACGGCTCCCTGCGCTCGTCTAATTTCTTTGACGCTCGATGCACGTGTTCGTAAACAACGCAAACGTCCGTAAACGTTTCCCCGTCAGCCTCGCGTGCATCTGTCCATTGCAGAACGAGACGTTTGCGAATGTAAAAAATGTACCGACTTACCAACGACGATGGTTGAGTACGACACAATAGGCAGAAGAGAAGCTTACGACGAACGTCACCGGATTACAGAAGAATTCACTTAACCGGTAATGGACCAAGGAGCATTTTCTCTCCTCGCCCTTTCCTCTGTACCAGCTACCGAAACTCGCGAAACGACTCGACGCGTCGCGTCGCGACGCATCGACCTTCCCGGGGCTAACGATTCTTCTTCCGTGGCCGAAACGATCGTCGTCCGTCGACGGGGAAAAGAGAACGGCGAACGGAAAGACGTGATCGTCGATGAGGGAGGTTAATAAGGATTCTCGTTCCAGACTATCTCGACGAAAGGATACGTGGTTTTCTTTCTTTCGGCCAATACTCCGCAGACTGCGACGCAAGATACAATTTCATATCAACGCCCGGTGGCGATCCATCTGTTCGTTTGGAGAGGATCGTAGCTGGCAAATTTAAGGAAGGTCGATCCATCGCGTGAATCACCGCGATCGTAATTCGTTTTCAACGTTTTAACGACGCGACGCTCAAACGACCAATTACATCGAAACCCTTTTTCCCTTCTCTGCTTCGTATTCTTCGCACGAGTCAACTTTGCGACGCGACGATTGTCGGCACCCTCTCTCCTCGCATTCCCCTGCCCCGTTACCCTCCCTTCGTCGGGTAATGAAATTTTAAGATCATTCAAACTTCGTCTATCTTTTATTCGCTTAAAATACGTTTTCTCTCATACAATCGTTGGTAGTCGTCAGTCTATGTTTCGAACCATCGTGAAGAATGATGCGGCGGTGGATATCATCTGAAAATAGAAAAGCGAACGTGTCGAAACGGTTGACCCATTTGCATCGCTGCTACGAGAAACGTTTCGTTTAAGAATGCAAATGGGTCGAGAAAGAGAATCGAAATAGGTACAGAGGCAAAGGTCTCCAGCGATAATCCTACGAATTTCCCGGCTGTCAGGCGAACCGGTCTCTGTCCCCTGATCATGAGGATGCACGTCGGTCTCAACAATTGGCCAGGGTATCGATACCAAGGCGTAGAGTAGGCTGCGCGACCGATAGCTTCGCTCTGAAACATGACTTCTATTTACGTACTCCGCTGTGCAGCGTTCCGACGTCTCTTCGTTTCCGATTCCTCGTCGTAGGCTTACTTTCGCGAGCAGAACGTCGGGTGGCCAGTTGCAGAGGAAAAGCTGTATAACGCTGATCGCGAGTTGTGTGACGTACTTAAACTTGTCCGGATTGTCCTGTTCGCATATGCTACGTTACCGAGGATATCGTTGAGCGTATTACGTGTTGTCGCGGCTCCTACCTCGACCAATTTAAATCCGACGAGAGAGATGTTGTACGTGCTGCCGAACAGTTGCGTGAAAAACATCACGTTCGTTATACGCTCGATGTCCTCGCAAAGACTGTTGAATCGAAAACCAGATGAATCTACAAACACCGAGCCTCTCGATAAATCTTGGATAAATCGCACTCACTCGAGCAGCGTCCCATGACGTATTAAGCAAGCCCGTAGATCTTTTTTCACTCGCGATCCGGACTCTCTCGACGAGGATCCTTCGATCTCGTGCAAATTTTCGATCCTGGATCGAACCGTGTCCAGGTAGCCGCACGCGACGAGGATCACCAGAGGTCCGAACATGTCTACGCCCACGCAAACCATACCGACGTTGAAAATTGTGAGCACCTGAACAGCGCACATGATCTCGTACCAAGGCGTCTCCTCGACGTCGAGGAAGAACGCGTACGGCAATTGTCGCTGATAACGCGACGTTTCGTTCACGTTTCCCGAGGGAGGTTCGTCGAATATGAAACGACCGAACAAGGCGAAAAAAACGTAAAAGAATATCGTGAATACGCAGATGATCATGTACCAGCGCGTGAGAACCCTCGACTTGTCGCTGTAACTTCGAACGATCTCTCTTTCTCGCAGTTTCAGACCGAGCCAGAACGTCTCATAGGCGTCTAGCATCTTTCTACAGCTGCCGCGAAACCACAGCAGGATCCCGAAGCGCGCTTGACCGCCGACGATCGAGATGATCATCGCGAACAATTCGAGGAGCGTCTCCGGATCGTCGCCGTTAGTCGCAAACTCGTAAGTGTACGAAACGGTGTACAGCGAGAGGCAGGCGAACGCGATACAAGCCAAAACGTTGTTGCTCATGAATCCTGTTCCCTTCCCCAGCGGTATCACGCCGCACAGTTTCAGCAGGGCCACGTTCAGACCTACCATTCTACCGAATTCGCGTTCCTCCTCGTCGCCGGTCATGTCTCAACTTTGTTTCGAAATTTTTTTCCTCCTCGGCGAACTTATGCGTGCCTTTTACTTTCTTGGTTTTCAACCGAGGCAACGCGAAACGTGAGAATCTGGTCAGCCTGTTCGCAAACTCTCGGACAAACGATAATAATGGGAACGGAGACGGGAGCGGGAGGCGTTCGCCTCGGACACCTGTCATTATCGACGAGAGACCAGAGTCAAAGTTTCCCGACGACGGACAATCGTAAAAACACGTATCGTGACACGCGAGATCGCGTGAACGCATCGGGTGACGATTTCGTTACCATCGGAAAATTCGAGCCGACGGGATTTGCGGATAGGCAAAATAGACGTACGCGGTTTGCATCTGCCGATGTTATTTCTGATAATGATTAATGGTCGATACGATAATTGATGTGGAAATCGATACGTTCCACGCAATTGTTCATGTACGAATCGGTACGATGTGTGTCATTTAATGATTGACACTAGAGAAGGTACGATTCGAACGACAGAAATACGAGAGTATCGTATAAATAGGATTCTCGTGTGAAAAGACTCGACGAAGATGAGAGTCGTACCCTCTGGTGGACGCATTTCGAGAAACGGACGTTCTATTTTCCGGGGGAGGCGTCGCGACGCCACCAGCAGGAACGACGTTTCCGACCAAGGCTCATACATAGGGGTGCGCTTATCGACGAAGGCGTAGGCGGACGAGGGTAGCTCCGTTCTCGACGAGGGATGGCAGGAGCTGAAGAATCGATCCACCTAGGGGGTGGAAATCACGACCCTCCGCGCGGGTGGGGTTGCGCGCACTTTCGGGAAACCGCTGCGATCGCAGTTTCGAGGCGAAAGTCGCGCGAACGAGGAAGAGGGAAACCGTGGAAGGAAGTAGAAACGAGAACCAGCGAATTCCGCGGCGGATCATCGCGATGATTCGCCGCTGCTGCTTCTGCCGGCACGCATATCTCGCGATCGAGCCCGACACGCTTGCGTGCACGTGATCGGTAAGCGAGACGCTACCAGGCCGACCTTTCCGACGACTCGCTTCCGGAGACGGTGGACCTACGTGAGTAAAACGAGAAAAACGAGCCACGGCTGAAAGGTGGCAACGCTTTCTTTCCAAGTGAGACTACTTATGGCTGTCGACCTCGAAAACTGCCGAGCCGAGCTTTCGTCCCGGACCTACCGTTCCCCGTTCCGATCGATATCCTACCAACCCCGTCGTCTCTCTCACTCTCTCTCTCTCTCTCTCTCTCTTAGTTGCACTGTGCTCCCCTCGACACCCCCTTGACTCTCGCTCTCCCCCTCCTCTCTGATTTCATTTTCTCACGTGTACCCGAGTACGTACTCGACGGTTCTCTTTATTTTTCCACGAGGTCTCAATTTATTCGACGCGGCGTTTCCGTTCCGACAAATCTTTACGAGCTGCTCGTTCTCTCGATAAGAAAACAGGAAGAATGAATCGCGGACCGAGAAACCGCAAGACGGTGCGCCGCGAGAAACAGAATTTTCCAGTTTACCTTGAAACTGACGCGTGACCGACTCGCGAGTGCAACCGCGTTTTGCATTTGCGCGTCAAGCGAATTAGCCGTCATACGAAACGTAACGCTCCGCACGAGCGAGTTTGTTAGCGACCCGTAGCCTGCGTTCGCGACTCTCGCGTGTCCGCTGCGGACAGTTATCGTTATTATCGTGGTTATCGCGTACTAGTTTTCCGATGATTCAACGAACGAGCGGTACCGAGAGTGAAATATTCGAGTGACGAGCGTCGACCGTTTCCCTGGATCCGAAGCGACAGGGAGACGGTGGCCGATGGCAGGCAACGGGGAACGAAGACGACAAAAAGGTACTCGAGAGCGGAACCAAATCGGGCGAAGACAAAGACGCCGTCGAAGGGCGTTTTATCGCTGCTCGCGCGGTTCTTCGCTTCGAGTAGCTTCCCTCCCGAAGCCTCCCTCCGCTCGTTCGTAAGAAGAGGACACCGCGGTTGACTCGGCTCACGGATATCCGCATTGTTTCGCGTCGACCAGCCAACTCAGCTGACCTACATCGAGCAGTCACCGGGCAAACTGGGATATCGAGCCACTCGAAGCTCGTCTACGGAATACCCCTCGAGACCTTGCCGACGACGCCGATCCCTCGCGGCTTGGCCCAACGATCGCGATAACCGACCACTCGATGCTCGTCCTCCTCCGAGATCTCGTATCGTTCGTTTCGTCACTCGCGTCTCACAGGCGATACGGCACGGTGGTGGCCGCTACCAATTTGGCCGCGCGGCTCGTATGCATCGACCTCGTGAACTTGGCTCTCTTTCCGTGTCAGGATCCAGATCCACGCGCTTCTTCCCGTTCGATTGCCCCTTGTTCGCCGAGCGATCGCGACACGCCAAACAGACGTTGCAGTAGTTGCTACCGATCCGAACGTCGCGTCGCGTCGTCGTCGTCGTCGTCTTCGTCATCCCGTTTTACTTTCGTTTCTCAGTTTCCTCGATCTGTTCACTTTCTCGCTCTGTGCCGATTCAACGCCTCCGTCTTCATCGCCGCATCTGTGAAAACAACCATCGTTCAAGTTTTTACGTATGTATGTGCGTTACTGACTCATATGCCATCGCCATGCGCGATTACATCATCGAATGCGATCGGGCGATTCGACTCGATAGCAATAACGATCGACGATCAAGGTTGAATCGCAGCTATACCGTTTAAGCGCGTTCATCGTCATTGCGTCTAACTCGCTCTTCCTACTCCTCCTCCTCCTCCTCCTCCTCCTCCTACTTCGCCTGCTTTGCACGTTCTCCTTCTCTTTCCTCCTTCTACATTTTCTTCTTTACGCCGTCTCTCCCTTCCAGCTTTCTACGAGACCGCGTGCCGTACTATAAATAAGTTAATGCCGAACGCACTGCTTCCGTGCGCGCCGCTATGAAAAGAGGAAAAAACGGCGGGCGGAAAGAAAATCGTCGAGCCGAAAATACGCGTACTCTTCGATGAAGAGCCACGGGTATCGAAAACCGAGCGATTTCCATTCGCCTGGCTCGTAGAGCCGTTTACTTTTCGTGCGGTTCCAGGCGAGTGTTCAAAAACAGAATTCGTTCGAGCGCGATATCTATGTTAATCGCGGTAGACGCCCCCGCGGTTTCATTTGCTCCCGGTTTCGGTTACGATTTCCGATTACGTGTCATCGAATCAGTCGCGCAGCTATTGCTTCGTTTAACGCGTCGAGACGCGGAAAAGAATCATCTCTCGTTCTCTCGTTCGCAGATTTCGCCGAAATGGAGGACCATCCGTCGCGCCTTTTCTCCGATACGAGGTAACGCGAGCTTCGGCTCGTACTTCTACTCGCGATATCCTAGTTTCTCGACCAGAAGTTCCAAGCTTCGATGATCGAACGTGTACGCTTGCAAAGGTCGAGAAACTGAACCGCGGAATGTTGGAAATCTGACGAATCGCTCGTTTGGTTTCAGAACGGTCGTGTAGGAATGTCAGAATGAGAGGTAAGCGCGGGTTTTCTTTCGATCTCGTCACGTTCGTACGTGAGTAAGTGGATACATGTATACATATGCGGCATCGAATTGGCAGGAGCAGCGTTTCTGGGAACGATCAGAACGGTTCGCGGAACTTTCCTCAGGACGCTCGTGTTCGTATTTTTGGCAACGTTCCTGTGGCTCCAAATTCACGTGATCAGTCTGACCGGTCGCAACTCCGCTGGTCAAGCCTCGTCGAACGAGACGCTGTTCTCCCTCGTGCCGCAGGAACTGCACAGGTACGTATCACGCGTGACCCTACGCGTACCGTCGGGACACGTCCGGGAGGGTAGGATCGTCCGACGATGCGGAACTTGAGAGAGCGCGATTCGGTTTCCGACAGGTTCTTGAAAGACCGTCGAAATGGTTCTTCGACGTCGGCATTGGGGAACGCGAGCGCGGAAACGCTGACGGATTTCGAGATAGCCGAGATTCGTCGCAACATAGAGAGAGCGAACGCTGAGCAAAGGGTGTACAACGAGGAGTCGTTCGGTCCGTTGGCCACCGACGCTCCCGTGATAGTGATCCAGGTGCACACGCGGCTCACCTATCTTCGCCATTTGATCGTGTCGCTGGCCCAGGCGAAGGGGATCGAACAGACGCTTCTAGTCTTCAGCCATGACGTCTGGCACCCGGACATCAACTATCTCGTGCAGAGCGTCGACTTCTGTCGCGTCATGCAGATCTTCTACCCTCACAGCATACAGTCTCATCCTCGAAGCTTCCCGGGCGAGGACCCGAACGACTGTCCGCGAAACATACGCAAGGAACAGTGAGTAAATCAGAACGTCGTCCCTCGGCTCCGTCTCACGCTCTCCCTGTTTTTCTTTTCTCTCCTCCCGTTCTCGTCGCCGTTGCTCGCTATCGTCCGCAGAGCCCTCGCTCTCGGATGCGTCAACGCGAAACACCCGGACCTTTACGGGCACTACAGGGAGGCCAAGTTCACGCAGACCAAGCACCATTGGTGGTGGAAGGCGAACCGCGTGTTCGATCAACTGGCCATCACGAGGAACCACACCGGCATGGTGTTGTTCCTCGAGGAGGATCACTACGTCGCGGAGGACTTCATCCACGTGCTCAGGCTCATGGAGCGCACCTGCAAGCATAGTTGCGAGAGGTGCAACGTCCTTTCTCTGGGGACCTATCTCAAAACCTACAATTACTTTGCCGATTTTAGTCGAAAGGTGAGAGTCTCCTCCCGACTAATTTAGCTAGTCACCGACGAGCACCGTCGATCGTTGATTCGACGGTATTTAACTGCGATTCGTGTAACATCGTTTTACGCTTCTCTCGACGCGACGAAGTCCCGCGCGTTCCATCGATCTCCGCGCGTTTTCCTCTCTTCCTCTCGTTCGCAACGAATCGTGATCCGTAAATCGAGAGAGGAGAGAGGCAGAGAATCTCGTTCCGCGCAAGTATCGAGTACGTATCACCGCGGGAAGGCGATCGCGCGCGAATCGTTGGACGATAGGTGCGTACCGAAACGAATCGCGAACCCGATTTCAGTATGAATACCTATGTGTCGATGTTTCACGCACGCCCATTAGTTCCTTGGCGTCAACAGCGCCCTGCAAAAGGAGCTTCTGCGCGGATTAAAGCGGCGGGAGTTCTCGACGAGGCAGCGGTCGGCGAGGGCCGAGGACCCGTTCTTCTCCGGACCGTTTAGCGGCAACGGGAACACCACGGCCACCGGCAACACCATCGGCGTTACCAGCACGACCGCCGCCTCTACCACCGGGACTGGACCGAGCAGCGTCAAGCGAAACGGAACCGGCGCCGCGGTTCGCGACCCGCAGGCGATCCGCTCCGCCGGCACCGCGTGGGCTTTCCAGTTCCTGCCCGATCTCTACAATCATTATCAAAAGGTGGCCGACGTCCCACGTGGATACCCCCTCGTTACGCGCGATTTCTCGCGGTCTCTTCTCCTCCATGCATTCTCTCTATCGGATCGGACGCACGCGCGCGTGGCCACGATCGGTACGGATCGGAGCCTCAGGCTTCGTCGGTGCAACGAATACCCGAAAAATTTGCGGAAACACGAATCGAAAAAGGGATGGCGCGCACCTGTGCGTCTGTTCACACTCACGCGCACCGATCGTTCCACGATCTCTGTCCCTCCCTTGATATCGTCGAGACCGAATACGTCCTCATGGGACCCTTTCTCGGCCTCGACGATACGAAAGCACCTCGCCAACTCGATCGTCTCTTCCTTCAACGAGCGTCCCTCGTATTTCGTTCCGCAGGCCGAGGTGATACCGTGGATCTCGAGCAAACACAATATGGGCATGGCGTTCAATCGTGTCACGTGGAACAAACTGCGGAAATGCGCGTCTCAGTTCTGTTCGTACGACGATTACAATTGGGACTGGAGTCTTCAACATATCGCCCAAACGTGTATGCCACCGAGCAAGGGTGCCGGGATAGCCCCTCGTACAGAGTCCGGCCTGATCACGATGATGATGAGGGCACCGAGGGTGTTCCACATCGGTGAATGGTGAGCTAAACGAAATTACTTGTATCTCGTTCGTTCAACTGGAACGCGTGTCCGCCGTTATCGTTACAGCGGAGTCCACCACAAGAAGACCAACTGCGAGTCGACCACTGTGATAGCAAAGGTTCAAAACGTTCTACAGGCCGCCCGAAACCATCTCTTTCCTACGCAACTGACGCTCACCGTGGCCGGCACCGCGAAAAAGACGAAGCTCAGGAAGGGCAACGGTGGATGGGGCGATACGCGAGATCATCGGCTCTGTTGGAACATCACCGTTTATCCGGATCTGCTTTTACCATAACGACCGGGTCGAACATCATCGACCGGAATTCATTTCCCTGTCTCATTTTCCTACGCCTGGTTCACGCTGGTCTCAGTCGAGTAAAGAGTACTCCGTGTACGAGCGAACCGGGGCCGCCGATCCTTCGTCCCACAGGTCCCACTGCCCGATGAACCTCGCCTCGCCTCGGTTTCTCTCGTCCAGCTTCGTCTCTCGTGGAAAATACTCGCGTTCAACAAGTTCCTTCGCATCGGTAAATCGCTCTACCGATCCTCGCCCCAAGTCTTGACAGCGTCTTTGATCGCCGTCACCTTACGCGTCGAATTTTTCGTTCGCGGCAAAGGTAACGCGAACGTGCATGCTTCTTCCGCTCATCGTTGGCGAAGGACCGTCGAGAAACCGCGTAGCCGAGTATAACGACGTCCTTCGTATCATCGTCGCATTTATTCTAGTCGTCGTATCGCATGCAAACGGGGAAACGCGGACCCGCATGGGGAAGAAAAGAGAGGAAAGCAGTTTTCTCGGTATGTACCTGTTCCGCCCGAGACGATTCGGACGAACTTGCGCGAACGAACGATTACGAGAGCGAACCAAAAGCCATCCACGAGTCGCGGAAATCTATATGTACGTATAAGCTACGTTTTATATTTGTAACGAGATCAACGAAAATAAACGAATCGACCGATTTTCTCGTATACACCGCCCAGAGTATTTTGTGCAGGTACACGTGTCAGCGGATGGGAACTGGATTTGAAAATCGCGAGCATTTCGCTTTATTTATTTGAAGCCTGAACGGTCTCTCGGCCCGAGAGTCATATGTGAGTACTGGCACCGTTATAATTCTCGGCCCATCGATAATAATTTATATTTTATGTGTACGATCAATACCACCACCCGACAGTAGACGTAAATCGAATCGAATTAAAATCCTAGAAGTTTTGAGAACGTAGGCACGTTGTCGTCGTACTCCGCCCTCAAGAAATTCCCCGCTATCGGCCCCTCCAGGTTGTACTTCTCCGCGAATTTCTTCACGTTGAATCGCAACCGTAGGAGTCCGTCCCTGGAATTGAAACGCGTTCGAAATTCATTCGCCGGTCGTGTCTTAAACCTTCTGTCACGAGAGTTTATAGTTTCAAAGATCAGTTTTCGGTCGCTGTCCGCATCTCTCTCTTTCTCTCTAATGCTTTCTATATTTTCTCCACTATTCGGATCTACGTATTCGGTTAATTCACTGCTTCTAAACTGCGCGAAACTGATATGGACTCTCGTGATGGCAAGAATACGTAGAAATCGACGCGTCTCGTTACCTGTTGCTCAGTCGTCTCTCGTCGAAAGTAATAGACCCTTGATTCTGCTTGTAAACTAGAAAGACGTAACGATGTTTTCCTGAAAATATCGGCGGCGCCGGGCCGACGTACTCCGCGAGTACCTCTCCCTTCGCGACGTTCTCCTCCGGAATGTTTCCGACGACCCAGTGCTTAAATTCTCGGTTATATCCCTTCCTCTTCGGGATCGGCACGTCGGGATCTGCACACACGATTTTGCAGAACCAAATACTTTATACGACACAAGTTTCATTCTCCAAACTGATCGGACGATTGATAAGTAAACGCCAAAGGCTACGATCGCGTCTTCGTGTCATCGAGCGCAAGGCAAACCGAAACGAGGCGACGCGATGGAAACAGGTTTCCTTGCATCGGCTAGTCTCGGTGAAAGTCTTGGCTCCTCAGCAAAACATTTATGCAACTCTTCGGCTTACCCGTCATTATGAGCGTGTAGAGGACTCCTCCTTCGTGCTTGTAGTGAATCTCCGGAATATTTTGCGTCTCCATCGGCGTGAAGTCATTTCCCAGATCGACCTCTTTGCTTCCGTATTTGACCTGATTCAAACCCGTATCATTCGTATTCGGTTTACGACGGAGAAATGATCTTTGACATACTTTCATGTTTATCAATGATTCGCACACGCCCGCATATGAACACAATCAAACCTCGATAATTTGGGTAAATGACTGAAGGACACAGGGAATCGAAAGAACAACCGAGGAAGAATGAACGAACGTCCAAATCGCAAATTTACTCTGTGCAATCTAAACGTAATTATTGATAGAAAATTGCACCTGAATCTTCTCCGCCGGGGCCACGTCTATCACTTCCGGTACGATTCGCGCATCCTCGAACGCCTTTTGGACGTCGGCAGCAGAAACGTAAATCACGCAGGTAACGAGTCCTGCAATTCATTATTCTCAACTGATACCTGAACGATCGATTCCGGTAAAGAAAGTATGACACGCACCTATTATCGTTAAATAATTCATCTCTGTCTCGGAACGGTACTGTCCAGTCTCGAACAGCTTGTACAATATGCCTAGCGTCCGTGACACCTCGACCACTTTTATTACTCGACCCCTTCCCTCTACTGTTAAACAAGGACTCGTATTACTTCCACATTTCTTTATCTTATCCTCGAAAACCTCCTTTCTCCCTCCATTGCTCCCCGCAAACGTTCAAGCCTGAAGTCTGGCCAACGTGTTTCATTCTGCTTATTTCTATCGAAACGGTTTATATCTTATCGCGGTTTAGTCTGTACCAAATAATTTAATAAGAACGAATGTCGCATACTCTTCTTCGCATAATAGGTGGGATGACTTCTAAAATTCTAGATACATACGCTAAAGATAAAATGTAACGTCGGAATCGGGTGAAAGGAAAGTAAACGATTCTTGTGCTAGCAAAATTTTATTGTTCAATGGAAAACTTGGATTTGTGTTTCACGGGTCTATGCATACGACGGCGGTTGTTAGGCGCCCAACTGTTTATACAGAAGCGGAACGTAGTCGTCGAATTCCGCTTGGTACATGTTCCCTGCGATCGGATCACCGAGATTGTATTTCTTGGCGAATTTGCTGATCGAGAATTTTCCTCGATTGTCACCGCTTCGGTTCGTCAAACGCTTTTCATCGAATTTCAATTTCTCTGGCTGTTTATAAACCAAGAAGACGTAACGATGAAGCCCGGTACCTTTCGGCGGACCCGAGCCTACGTACTCGGACAGTACTTCTCCTTTGGAGACGTCCGATCCCGGAATGTTTCCCACCAGCCAGTGATGCCATTCGCGGAATTTCGGCTCCTTGCGACTCGGCGCGTCGGGATCTACGAGCAGTTATTTACAAAAGATTACTTCCTTCTGAATACGGGCTACCCTCGAACTTGCCTACGTACCGGTCATACAGAGAGTGTAAAAGGTATTCGCATCCGCGTCCCATTTAACAGTCGGTGGATCCTTCACTTGAGTCGGGGTCAATACCTTGCCGATTTCAACATTCAGTTGATTCGGATAAGTAACATTGACAACGCTCGGTGGAACCTTGTCTATAACGTCCGGCACAACGCCGTGTGTTTGCAATGCCTGAGCCATTGAGGAAAGAAGGCGAGATCCGATTTCAATTATAGGCTTCTTGGTGAGCAGAGCAGCTGAAAGAAAATCAAACGACAACGGATAATAGAGAACGAAGACTGACTGAGTAAGGCTGACTCGTTCCCCCTGATTGCGATTACGGAAGGTTATATTCGATGCAATCGCTAATCAACATTCTCGCGAGGTCACGTACGCAACCAATAATTATTGTTAAATGTTAGACAGATAACTTGAACGTTGCTCCGCGATTAGGATTGAAACAGTAGATGGAACAAAACAATAGAAGTGAGATGGAATCGAACGAAAAAGAAAAGAAGTCAAATAACTCGATGTTAATCATGGTGAATTATATGTCGCGTACGGAGTTCAGTAACTAAGAAAACTGACGCAATATTTCTCTGCGAATTTAATGGCTATTACTTGCGTTCGTTAAAAGCAGTGACATGACCATACGACGCGATACGAGTCTTGTTACGAATACAACTGACTTTTCGAGGTCGAAGTTCGATTAGTTCGAAGCCGGTGTCCGGTGCGTACACTGTACCTTATTCGTTCGTTCTTCACAGACCTTCGTAATGTTCGTAACACTTCGTAACAAAAAATGCTTCATACAGTGCAGTAAGACCTACAGTATGTGTGTATGGATGCGAAGAATTTCAACCTCAGCGCCGTCCATTGAGGAATAGTAAAACCACCGAGGAGATACTAACAATAAGATCATAACGGTACCTATTCTACCAAAGATCGAGAGATTTTTAAATGGATTTTCCTTGAAGATCTCTCAAGTTTCGTACAATTCCGAACAGTAGAAACTTGAGGCATTTAAATAGGGAGGTAGGAAATAAAGGAGAGACAGAGGCAGAAAATGGCATCCAACTATACTAAAGCTATAACTAAACAAATTAAGGAAAAATACGGAAACAGAAGATTGCTTTAATCATTCTAATAATATATACTACAGATAGACTAAGAACGCGTTTAACATATGATTAATTCTAAAACATATATATCTTTCTCCGTTCATCTACTTACATTCGCGAACGCAGGCATGCATCGATCACGCATACTAATTTGCACATATTGAATCATTTCAATCTACATCTTATACTAAAATTTCTCCGGAATCTTTCTTCCTAATACATAAATCTACTTCCTCTCTGTTCAAACATACGCTAAACTTTGGCGATGCGGGGTACCACGAAACAGTGACAACCGCTTATAGTATGAGCATTGAACAGCCCAATGTTTAATGGAAGCTTTTGAAAGTGGTGACCATCGGCGCATCCAACACTAGGTCGATAACGTAAGCGTATGAATAGGAAGCCTGCCGGAGAGAACATTATCATTATCATTATCTCTTCTTACGTTATCGAATTAGCGATTTTATTTACAAGTTTGGTTGGCCGTTTCTATCGATTGCCGTTTGCACACAATATACTAATTGATCGAACTTACAATAATTTTTCTCGTGTTCGAAATCGCGTAAACTGCTACAACTAGATTTTCATCTAACTACTTTAACTAAACCTCCGAGTGTACTCGGACCGAATAAAGTACTCGTATAACTACTCGTATAAATGATATACGTGTCAAGGTACGGAAACGATTGCGCGTCTATTACCGGCGTAACCGTGAACGAAAACAGAAACCCGATTTCTATACCGTTCTACTTCCGATTTGCACTTTTACGCAATCTTTTCCGATAACGATTCAACGAACAAAACGACGTCTTCGTTGTATAATGTATAGAAACATAGAATCGAATAAATTGTTTACGAGACGCGAAAGAAAAGAAGGGAAAGGATAGTGAATGGATACGACGAGAACAATTAAAAACCTAAACGTTTTAGATTAGCTCCGACGATGTTAGAGTTGATCCTCGATTTGTCACCTTGCCAACTTTTACTCTTGTTACGAAATTGTCTGAGGTCGGCTTCATGGTCGGGATGTTTCATGGGGCGGTAGCCCTGCGGCGAGCACAACTCTTTCTGCTGCTTATAAAATTGTTCGTATCCACCATGCAGCAAGTAAACTTCCGGGTAGTACAGAGCCGGATAATGTTCTTTGTTACGCTGCCGATCCAAGCTGCGTAGAAAACGCGACATGTTCGGGCCTCGTTCCCAAGAGAACTCACAATGAAAAATTAAAATGTTTCTTTTATTCGAGTCCGGTTGTATCTCGGGCGTGCTCGTCAACGGGTTCAGCAGAATCTGCTCTATCAGGTCTTTACTGTAAAGGTTGACAGCACCCTGGATGTGGCCAGCGTCGAACTCATACGGGTATCGACAGTCGACGATTTTAAAGGAACTGATTTGGTCGTTGAATTGTCCGCGTATCAAGGCAGCCATCGTCTCGGTGGAAATCGATCGCAGGTCATCATGATGGCCTTCGGCCAGTGGCAGGACGCAAGGTTTACTAAAATCTCCGGTGAGATCAGTACTGGTGGTGCTGCGATGAATGGCAGACTTGATGAGAGCGTGCGTTTCTAGTTCTGACTGCACCTCGGAGTCTGTTTCCGATTCTGTTTCTACCTCCATTTTCATCGCGCTCGGTGCTGCCGACTCGGAAAAGCTTCTTTGAAGCACACACTTCGGAGCGGACGAAGTTGTCATCATGGTCTCGCATCCATTATCGCCGATGCTGTCGAGAAAGTTCGTCGATCTTCGCGATCTTTTGGCCACGTGCGTGCTTTCGGTGAGCGGCGAGTCCGGCCGTTTAAACGCGCAGCGTAGAGGCAACGTGATGTTGCGAGGGATGGTGGCGACGGAGTTGGAC
>NW_017179105.1:3392456-3394144 GCF_001652005.2 Ceratina calcarata
TTATATAGTAATACAAGTAATAAAGTTCAATGTGCAATATGAACTTTCGCGCTTTTATGTTAAAACCAACTATTAACGCGCACCACAAACCATGTGACTGTATTCTCTCCTCACCCCGAAAGCAGCTTCACACCCCTCGTGCCTCGTGCCTCGTGTCTAGATCTGGGAATGGGAATTAATGTCAAAAAACAGATTGGAACGATTGGAACTTGGAACAGATCCGTGCGCGTCGAACAACTTTAACCTAGTGTTTGGCCATCACTGCTTTAACCCCGTTTTGACCCCGTTCAATTCAACTTTGTAACAGTTTTCTGATAAAGAAATCGTTTAGTGTGCGAAGATCGACGAAATGGCAAGTCACAATTATCTAAGTGATCCGACAAATTCGTTATTCTCGCTGCAAGATGACATCGACGACGAGACATTTCTAAAAAGTGCAAGACCATCTGGTCGTACGCCTTACAATCATTATAGCAACTATGATGATGAACTCCAACAAAAGCATCAACAATTATTACAACGAAAAAAGGCGATAGAGGAACGCACAGTTAAATCATCGGAAAGGTCAATCTCACTTCTAAGAGATTCTGAGCAAATCGGAGCTGCCACTGCAGAGGTAATTTAAAGTCAATGTTATTTAATTGTGATGATGACAATTAAGTGCAACAAACATACTATATCACGTGATTATCTCTTATTGTCAAACATGTCTCTTGAGATACAGAGCTATTTTTATGCTTTCATCTTGTCGAATTGTGTTACTAACATGATAATTATACATACACTTATTAATTTATATCGAAACTATGAAAATAATTTAATATTCAATTTACTTTCCATTGCATCTATTTAATAGAGTAATACAAGACGATATTAATAGTACTCTAAGGTTTAGTCAGAAGCATATTCAAGGAATAAAAAGTGTATTTGGAAGTCTTAAAAATTATTTAAGTGGAAAATCAATGGATGCACCAATACCATCAACTATATTATCAGAATCTTCCAGCTCTGACTCTATGGCATCACCTGCATTGTCTAATTCTTTAGAACAAGTACAGACTAACATAGCTAATACAAGTCCAGCATTGAAATTACATGGTATAGATGATTATACAGAAGATACAAAACCCTTGAGTAACAATGTGAGTAAGATCTTAGAAAAAAATTTAGATGAAATGAGTGGTTCATTAGCTAGATTGAAAGGCTTAGCAATAGGATTATCGGAAGAAATAGATTTACAGAATGACTTGATCGACAATATAACAAACAAAGCAGAAAAGACAGATATAATGCTTCAGAAACAGAATAAAGATCTCACTCATTTATTAAAGAAATAAGTAACATGTGCAATGCATGAACAAATATGACAAGCAATTAGATTGTTAATTCACTACATACATTTAAAAGTCGTAAATGTATCTATAATGAATATTGCCTTATTTAGTCAAGATTTAAAAATGTTATATGTACATTGTTTACTTTGTAAGATTATCTTATAATATCCTGCATAAGTATCGATTACAATAATATAAAATTTTATAAGAAAAAACATCAGAGATGAAACAATGATAGACATACACAACAAACAAAATAATTTATACACATAGAACCATTATTTCAAGTATTAGTTTTATTTGCACCTTCTATGTAAAGTATGAAAGAGTAAATTTAAAATTAAATATACTGCA
>NW_017179105.1:3394489-3405491 GCF_001652005.2 Ceratina calcarata
ATATATATATATGCAAGTAAATCTTACTGCCATTGTTCTTGGATAGAAGTTAAAATCTAAATCCAGAACCAAAACCTTACTGTTTAAATTGTGTGTTAGTATTTAAATATACACAATTGTATGTTTTATACGATGTTATGAATGTCGTATTGCTAATTAATTACTATACATATATAGATATATAAACGTACCTTTATACATATTGCTACTACTAGTTGTTTTCTGTTCCCCTTCAAAAATAAAAATTTAATCACACTATTTTATTACTAGGATACTAAAAATAATAAAAATCTAATACAATATTTTCTTTTGAATCAAAAACACATAGTTGATTTATAACATTTAAATAATATACTATTTTTATTCTATATTTGTAATTTACAGTTCTGTTGTTATTCTATACAATTGTTATTTTCTTTTCATTTTTCTGTTATAATCAAGTCATTAATAAAGTAACTGTTCGTCAACCTGTAAATATGGATCTTATTTTCAAAAACGTTCAAGTAAAAAGGAATTGTTATTTGACATAACAATTTTTACCTGTACTTGTTGAATTGTTTCCGCTATTTGTGGTATTGTTCCCTGCTGAACCATTGTTTCCACCTCCGTTTCCATTTGGAAATCGACCCCGTCGGCAACCAGCTTTTCCATCATGATGATGTCCTACAGGAGATTGCAAATTTATGGATATTGCTGATACCTGTTAATAAAAATAAATTTCCATACACAGCAAAAAAAAAAAATTAAAAAAAGATTATGAAAACTAAATAATAGTAGAATATCGTTTCATGAATAAATCAGCGCGCAATGCGCAATTATACATATACACATATGAATATCATTATCAGCGATATAATGCAACGCCCTCGTTATTGAAGAAGATATGATAAATTCGCATTTGTAATTAGATATTTATGTTAAAAGGTACAATTAGAATCTTACCGCGAGGAAAAATAACATAAAACAAAATAAATACACAGTAAGTAATTTCATACTGAAGTGGTTGAATGGAAAAAGATATTGTGACAGACACTTCGACTGCTTAGAGCTTAGACTAGTATCTGAATATAGAATGATCATGCGTTCATATATACCAGATGCATGGTACAATTATAATGTTTATCTCACGATCTCACATCAAAAAACTAATTTGTCCTGTCACATTTCCTGTAATCTTCCGCACAGTAATTACATTTTTCTATCTTTCATTTTACGAATGGAGTATCCCTCTTATACAATACCAAGAAATATGTAGGTGTTATTTCCTTGTAATAAAACTTAATGGCAATAAAATTGTACAATAATGCTTGCTGTGACACAACACAGAATAACACAAAATACATATATATCACACAAGATAATTATCAGAATTTCGAGGAACTCGCTTGAATTAATTGTTTCTGCTAAATTTACCTTGTAAATATTGTACATTTAAAAAAATATAAAATATTTCAAATATAATATTAGTGTGAAAATTTCTATGTCTCCTTTCTCCTCATACTTACTCACTCAAAAACAGCAGAACTGAGGAGGATGTCCAAGCAGGACTCTACATTTTGAACAAGATCACGTGTTACTATTTAGACGCATGCGTTTCAAAGTTTCAACTGCTGCTGCTGACATTGACTTTGACTGGCTTGATTCGCACGAGCGTTTTGAAATATATTTTTCTCTCTGACTTGTAGGCCTTACATTGAAAAACCGAAATACAGACATATATTTTGCATTGGGTTTGCGTTTTTTTAGATCATTGAAAATTCTCATACATGCAGGAACATTCGCGCTCGTTTCTCTAGCGAAAGAGCATGATGAAAAAGGAGAATCTAATATTTTTCAGGCAGGTATGTAGCAAAGCGCAGATGAGAATAATGTCTACTTATACTATAAGTAAGTAACTATAAGTCTTATAGTTACTTACTTAGATGTAATGAAATAAGTAATGAAATTTAAATATAAGGCCCACAAACCAGGGAGAGAAAAATATTGTTCAACGAACTTGTCCATTGAAACCGTTCAAGCTGTCGCGGAAACTGCTCTGCTCGTGCAAAGGACTTTTCCTTGGTATATGTATCATATCGTCGCGCACCATCGCGCGTGAAATATAACCATCATGGACAGAAGAAAAGTAAAAGGAAGTAGTTTACATAAAAATTTGATAGGGAGCCAGACGTCACTATCATCTAGTAGTTCGTGTCGAACTAGATTATCTACAGATGAGCTACTATCAAGAAATAACAGCTCATTGTTGGCTGGAAAAATCTTGTCAAGTCAAAGTAAGTTTACTAGAAGACTTTTAAAAACTATCAGAGCGTTTAAATAAAATATTCGTAGATGAAGACAAATCGTTGAACGATGATATATTTTCGGAAAAAGATTGTGAGTCCCAAAAAAGTAATCAGAAAGAAAATTTAATACGTGGGAAACCATCGTCACGTAAACGAAAATTGCCGAGTCCTGATGATGATGATCTGGGTCTTCCTCTGGCAGAGTCTACAGTTTTAAAAAAGAGACGAGATAATAGCAACATTACACAAAGTCAATATGAAAACAATAATCAGGGAACTAGTTCTAACGCATCATCAAGCACTCAAATACCAACACGGGAAAATGTTGACAACGTTCTCATTGAGAAATGTAAATTCATCAAATTTTTACATGAATCTGGCATTAAGATAAATCCAAATGCTCCGCATATTCTATGTACGTAATATGATAAATATTATCTTCATCTTAATCTTGTTATGCATTTGATTGAAATCAAATTCTATTTATTAATTTATTGTAGGTAAGGATATCATAATAGTTCAAAAGAAAATGAAACAATTGCTGAATTCAAATAAGTATGAAAAATCAGAATTAATCACACTAATGGAGAAGTATTTTGAAAATGAAGAAAATCTTAAAAATGCTCTTATTGATATGGAAGTATTAGATACTAATGAAGTGGCAAATATTTTGCATACATCATGTCTTGTAAAAATTCTATTACAAGTTTCAGAATTACATCCAGAAATATATAGCAGTCTCCTGACTAAACTTAATGAAGCTGTTCTTATAGCGTATGTTTTCTGTTATTACGACAGCCCTTTGGAGTTCTCCATAACTTTTATCATTTTGTCATTTCCTTTTTCAGTGATTCTATGGAATCAGTACCTTGGGCTCTTCTATTACTGCAACAATTTCGTTTCCTGGATGTTGTAATTAATTCTGATGCTCTGACCAGTAGCTTAGAACAGCTCCTAGAATCTTGTCCTCTATGGTTTCAAACTGAATTAATAACATTCTTACCCGATATTGTAACTGACAAACAACATCAAACTGTGGCTGAAATTCTGAATAAACTTCTAGAAGAGAATACTGTATTAGTAAAATCAGTATTAAATTGTATGACCAATTTAAATCTTGGCAAAGAATATTTGGAGGAATTTAAAGATAAAACATTAAACTTGTTGAAGACAAACGTTAAAGTAAATGCAATACCAGCCATTGTAAAGTACGTTTCATAATTTTTAAATATTATAGCTTAATATAATACTAATTATCTTATAATTATTATGTTCTACAGATTTGTTTTAGAAGATTATTCAAATATAGACATTTTTGAAAAAGCATTAAAAGTATTGCGTGATACTGATATGCAGCCTCTCGTTGGGGAAGATGCTGAAGAGTGCTATCAAAATCAGTTAGATGTATTCAACAATTTAAAAATGAATATGCTTTTCTCAAAGAATGTAATAAATACAACCTTAGCAGTTATAAAAGATATCACTAAGGATCCGAAGACGTTAGATATTATTCTGTTGCTCCTCATATTTCAAACAACAGATATAAAAAGAAAACTCGTGGAAACAATATTTAAACAACACATACGATCTGGCTTTTACAGAGCTAGCTTATTAAATATGCTGTATAATGATTATAAACATGTTTGTATAAAATAACTATTAGATATATTTAGTTGCTTAACGTCTAAGAAAAAATAAGTTAATGTTTTTCCAGGTAGTACAAGAGTTACAATCAACTGTGTTACAAATATCAAGCAATTTATTAAAGACGGATGAACGTGTATTTACTGATTTCGCTATCGATTGGATCCGTTTGCAGTTCAAGTGTCATAAAAATAATATATTTAAACAACGAGAGATTTTAGAAAGAATTATATTCCTCATGGGTGATAATGACCAGACTGTAAAAAATACTTTATTATTTCTTTGCAAAATGGTCGAAAAGGAAGAGGATAGAGAATATTTGTTGTCACATTGTAATCATCTTCGTATTTTGCTGGAAAAGATGGATAACTTGAATCTAGAAGAGGTTGGTACATTGAATGACTTATTACAACATTTGTGTACAAATTCCAGTGCCACAGCAGATTCTTTGCACGACGATCTATCCATACTGATGCAGAAACAATTATCTAATTTTAAACCATTGTAGGTATTAATACGATGAAGAATAACAATAAAAAATGAACAATAATTAATTTTATTTTTGTATTCTAGAACAAAGTCTAAAGGTGTTTTGGCGGCAGTAATGGCTATAAAACATTTAATGCAAAAAACAGAAGTATCTGATATTGCCTACAATTTATTTAGTAAGCATAATAATATTTACATTAGTATACATTTTCATATATAAGAGACTTATGATAACAAGTTTATTTTCCATGCTAAAATAGAGACAGTATTAAATAACGTAAACAATTGTCCAAGATCACAAGCCCTCTTTTACGATCAGTTGTCATCCATCATTTTGGAAACGAAAAATGTCAATACAGACTTTATAAAGTCTCTCGCAGATCATATCGAAGAACAATTTGTTAATACAAACATGATAAACAAAACAAATTATAGGTATATTTTATAATATTTGAGACGTATAGTATTTCCTATTACATTTCCATCTTTTTATGCTACGTTACATTTAGAGGAGACTCTGTTCCTAAATTTGGATTAAATAAATCAGAAGACGAACCACGAAATTGTTTTATAACTTTTGAAAATAAAAAGTATGGAGCGATTGTTCCAATATCTTTTAAACTTCTCCGAACATGTCATATAAGGCTCAGTGAGAATAAAGATTTGGGAGCCATAAATTCTCTTTTGGGATGTGCAATCTTAATGCCAGAAAGCCTTGATATAGCAGAAAATTCGATAGTGGATTTAGTAATATGTTGCATTAATTGGTAAGAGAAATAAAGATTGCATGATTAAATTAAATACACGAATGCTTGATGAAACTTAATTTCAGGTTCCGTGAAGTGATCAGTGGTTTTGTTATACAGAAAAACCCTTTGTTAAGAAAGCAAGTACTACAACGACTGGATAATCTAATAGATTTACAAACTGAACTGAGCACATTACTTACGTTGTGCGATACAAAATATCAACCACCTCCTTGTTATTTTCATAAATTTCCGCTGCCACCGTTTTTTGGAATAGATAAAAAAATTGGCAAGAAAGGGAAAAAAGGGAAGAAAAAATCGCTTAGTTTTAGTGAAATTAAAGATTGGGAAACTGGTTTCTTGATATGTTCAAAAAACCCAATTTATTTCAGAAAATTCGATGCATCGGTATGACTACATTAAAAACATATGTAGTTACTTAAATTAAGGAGATTTTGTCAATATAAATGTGAATGTAATCTTTTATAGATAGTGCATTTGTTGGATGTTAAAATGGACATACATGTATCACAATCTGTAAGACATGGGATATCTGTGAAGCAAGTTTGTTTCATTGTCCAGGAACTCTTGGCAATCCTTGAACACGATACTAACGAAAAATGTATAAAAGATTTAATCGAATTGTTACCTAAAATTTGTGCAAAATTGCGAGATATTGTAGAAACTTTACGAGAAGAGAAGGATAATCAAAGTAGGGAGGCTGCTCGATTATTATTACGTCTTCTAACAAAAATTTTCACTTGGAAAGGATTTGAAAGTGTCACATATAATATATTGTTACGAGGTATGTGATATATTTGTATAATAATGTGTTATGATTTATAGTATATTATAATAATTTGAATTTTCTCTTTTAGAGGGATTACGCATTTTAGCTAGTCAAATTGATGAAAATAATATTACGTTACGATCTTGCAAAGAGCTTGTCACAGAATCTTGCAAATATTTTGAGTCTTTATCCGATATTGCTACGCAGATATCATTGTCAACGTCATTAATTGATATGTGTCAATCATTAATGAAACATTCTGAATCCTACACTAAAGAAAACAAAGAGAAATATGGTAAGAAGTATTGTACATCTTTACAGATTAAGTATTGAACGTTCTGTTCTTTTTAGCAAAAATGGCATTTGGGTTCTTATGTCTTCAATGGCCGGAAGATAATCATTCTAGTACTCAATACAAATCAGCTGTAGTTCAATTGTTAAATCATTGGATTAATAATGAACCACTACCGCTTCAAGTAATAACTTCAATTTTAGAATGGTTACCAGATGAAATTTTGAACTTGGAGAAGTCTCGAAACAGTTTGAGTAGAATACCGTCAATAACAAAGGCTAACTTTCACTCTCTTTTCAAGAAGATATTTGATGGTTTAATTAGCGGTATAAAAATAGCGCTGGAAATGGCTGACAGGTATGTAATTTCTACTTCTAATTGTTATATCAAATAAGTATCTCATACAATTATTTTTTCTTATAATAGAGACCCTAAAAGAATAGAGCTATGGTATGAGGTAGGAATAAATGTTCAGAAATTAGTTCAAATATGTAAAACACTAACAACAAAAAATAATTTACTAATTTTTATAAAACAAATGTCTATATTGTTGAAATCTTTTCTACACCTTGGTATGCCAGTACTTGAGCATAATTTGAAATACCAAACAGAGGAGGTAACCAAGATATTGAAAATGATGCAAGGTATAAATATCATTGGCATGATAGAATCAGTAGTGTATACAATTAAATAGAAAATTACACAAAATTATTAATTTAGATGGTACGCGATATTTGCACAGAATATGTTGTGATAGTGCAGAAAAGAAAGATACTACGTTGATGAAGTACATTCCTGCAGCAAAATCTGTTTTAGAAAAATTAATTTTTTGTGTCAAAGGAATGTTAGTTCTTAACAATAGCCCTGCTGCTTTTTGGATGGGCAATCTTGTCAACAAAAACTTAGAAGGTCAAGAAATTTTTTCACAGGTTTGTTAAAGTTTCATTCATTTCTATAAATACATAATTCTATGAATTACTGCTTACCATGTAATTTTGTTGGTACTTTCAGAACATATCATCAGAAGATAGTAGTAGCATACAAAATATAGGCGATACACTTGATGATGCAACTAATATATCTTCAGATATATTAGCGAGCGATTCTGATGATGTCGCTGATGATGATGATGTACTGTAATAATTTTTTACAGCAGTACAAACAAATGATTCCATCAAATATAAATGAGATACCTCAAAGGAAAAAATAATATACTTAGTTAATATATTTTAATAACTTACCAAAACTCATTCCTATATCAGTATTATTTAAGAAGTTATAATATGAAAACTAAATTTGTGAGAATATTACTCACATTTATTTGTATCAACTAAGTTTCACATAACAATTTGTTATTAAATACTTGACGTTTCCATGTTAAATCTGGCATAAGTGTTTCTTCAACAAATGTCATTTCATTCCGACCATTAACCAGTAGTATAGAATGAGTTCTTGTACCGTATCCATCGGTTACCACACAAATTGAGCTCAGTTCTTTATACTTCACTGGACAACGTCTTTCCAATTCGGGATCTGGTAAATATCTGTCAATATTTACAAAATGAATATAAGTTCACAGCTGTTAAAGAATATCCTTTGACTTGCCTTTCTTTTGATTTTAAAAACGTCAACAATTTCTCAATAAGGTCAGTTTGCTTTGACACCTTAGTATCTTTAATAATAGTTTTGAACATTTCTTTTCCTGCTTCAACTTTCTTAAATGGAATATTAAGACCGCTGTTACTAAAACCCAAGATGTTCTCTTGAGCTAAATCAGGTCCTGTTGAAGTTTCAGAACTACTAAGGTAATTCACATCTGCAGTCCTAAACAAATTTTTCTACATCAATATTTTATCGATTGGATTATAAAAAGATATCTATCGAAATAATTGTAATTAGACAGATCATTAAATCATACGTACAACAAATTTACTAACACCAAGACAAAAGGATTATAAATTTGTTTCTTATTATTTTCCTCGTGTAACTTATTCAAGTACGAGGTCGCCGAATTCTTTGATGCAACAAAATTAGGCACTAAAAATCCCCTTCCTTGTTTTGGAATATTAGTTACGGATGCCTCATTAGTTAAATTCAGAATGATGCCAGCTTTTCCATTTAATGACACGGCTAGCCATGTTCCACCTTCTTTTCCAGGCTCCATATCAGTCCCTAAGATTAATATGAAATTTCATGTTCTTAATTTATTGTTCAATATTATATAAAATTAAACATTTTACAGAAAAGATATGTATATATATGTAAGTATATCACATTTAAACGAAGTGAAAACACAAATCAATATCTGATGCAATTCAAGCATACCTCCTATACATTGCGGATGATCTTTCCAATAATGGGCTGGTAATGAAGGCCGCTTAAGATATTCATCACGATTTGAAGCCAAAATCAATCGATAGGACTCAGAAGCAGCATTAGGATTACGATAAATAAATAAAATACACATAGTTAAAGCAATACTATTTCTAAGCAACAAAAGACTTGTTCTCTTCTTCTTCGATTCTGAATTTAAATCACATTGTATAATGGTTCTGATAAGACTATTATTCACATCTTAGCCATAAATTAAGATAACGTTTTATTTGTACTTAGGAAGCAAGATATTAAGAACCAATATATCTATGAAGATAGTGAACAATGATTGGTTTATTTTTGTAATTCATAACTGTAATTAAGATTACAAAAGAATGTAGTACTTCTTACATTTTTAAATACATATGTATTATTACGTATTTCAGAAAATTATCTGTAGATGAATTTTACCAGAATGCTTTTAAAATTTTTAATGCAGAACTAGTCAGTAAGATGTATAAATACATAACCGGTGTTGTATGTAAGTACCACTAGTCCTTGTCTTTTATTACGTCAACGTCAACATTTACACTGATTTGCAGATAACTTTTCACAATATTTTATCACTGATAATTTTCTACTTATTGCGCCAACTTATTTCTTTGCGTTTTCACCCTGTATATTCGTAAATAGCACATTTTGCACAAAAGAAAAGATACTTATGAGAAACGCAGAAAAAACAATAATAATTCTTGTGCGCAGATTCCTCGAAATTAATCGATATATCGACAATTACTTAAGCGCGAAACCTGTATAACGGTTTGAAAATTTACAGATTTAAGGGCAAGCATTTTTTATCAGAANCATAAACTTTATTTTAAGAAATTCCTCCAAACTTATTTCTACATTGATATATGTTTCTATTACAATTTGTTTTGAAGAAGAAATATATGCTCTACTTAAAATTGCATTCCTCTCTTATAATTTATAATTCACATTACTAAAATGCCCAAAGATTTTTTTACGCTAGAGGTTTCTGGCAATGAAAGAGCCCACTTTCTTAATCCTGTCAGTAAAACTGAACTTGTGACTACAATTGCCCCTCCTACTGAATAAGGGTTTGGTATTTCATTGAAAAATAATACTTGCCAAAAAAAGGCAAAAACTATATCTGCTGATCTTGCTATTGCAACTGGCCCTGCTTGCTCCATTTGTAAAGCTAATGTTAATAATATCTGACCCCCAAAACTAAAAAGAGCAAGAGCGACAACTAAGAGTCTATCAGTCCCACATCGAGGTAAGCACAGTGCACCTATAGCCCAAGATATAACTATTGTTTGAATCAAAGCGAATGATCCAAAATTAGTCATAATTACTGAAAAGTGAAGGCCCTTTAAGGCTCTTAATAGAACATAAGCGTTTGCACCGAACAGAGTCGCTGAGAAGGCTGCAGCAGCACCCCATAAATCTGCATGTTGTGTTTTTATATGCCCATCTGAAAGAGACTCTACTGTGTGTCCAAAGATGAGTGGTGGACGTGTTATTAGGATTACACCAATCAATGTTAAACACACTGTGATAACATTGAATAAGCCACAAGGCTCCTTTAAAAATATTTTTGCAAATATAGCTACGAAGACAGGAACAGAAAATACTATTACAGATGCGTCAGCCAATGGCATATGTCGAAATGCATAGAAACTTAGCATCAAGCCAGTGGTCCCCACAAAGCTTCTTAATATTAGCATTAATCTACGACCCTTTGGAAATGGATGTTCTCCTTTGTATATTACAATTGGTATTGCTGGCAATAATACGCCTACAAATCGGAATGCTGCCAATTCCATTGGATTTACTTCAACTAGGCCCTTTACAATAACACTGCATAATGAGAAAAATAGTGATGATAATGTTGCCAATATTAAACCAAGATAAGGGCATGATCTGCATAATAGAATGGAAAATCGTTTTTGTTGTGTTGTTGAGTTCCTTTCAATTTCAGCATCAACTAAATGTTGCAGTTCAACATGCTCTGACATGTCTGAAAAATATAGTAAATAAACAGTTAACCTTAAAAATAAATGACAAATTTAAATGAAAAAAGAAACAAGAAGTAAATTTATTGGTATTATAGTTAAAAACGTTGATTTATTTAGATATATTCTTAACATTATTGCAATGATAATCGCTTACCTGTAAGGGATTTAATAATTCATTAACCACAGTTGCAGATATATTAGCAAAATGATGTAATAAATAATTAGTGTCGTGCATTTATAAATTATTTGGAAGACTAAATTATTTTAAATGTTCTGATAATACATTCTCGTTCATTGCCACTGACAATGTCCATCACATTTTTTTTAACGTCTCTCTAGCTATTTTAATTTAGAGGTTCAGATATCACGTTGTCCCGTACATGAAATAACCAAGTAGGATCGTA